>NW_027281506.1:0-53607 GCF_046629955.1 Centroberyx affinis | reverse complement strand
TTTGCTTTTTTCTGTTTTATCACCATGCAGCCGTCTTTGTAGTGAATAACAAGCGTTTATAATCAAACTACCCAGCCAGTCGTCAAGTGTCCTTCAACATGAGGGGCGCTTGGCGAGTTCACCGAACCGCACTTCATCAAGAGCCTGGTAAATTGTGTTGTGATTTGTTTTGAATCAGTAAATATGAGAGAAACAGTATGTGCTGATGCCAGGGTTTGATTCAGAGGGATTCAGTCTGATCAAGAACGTTTAGTCCTCTCTGTGATTTCATTCCTTTTCAGTCAGGCCTTTCGCGTTTTTCGCTAATTTCTGCCATTCCTGAGGACTTCTTTCTGTTGGGCTTGATTGCATCGCTGCTGTTGAGCACCTAAATATAACATATTCAGGAAATCGCTCACTTCTAAATCACCGCTCTCAAAGGTCAGATGGAGTTCTGCTCTCGGGCCGAGGATGCAATCCTTTTTTCCTTTTAGATGTTTCATGGCGTTGCTTCAAACAAACTTCTCCAAGTGGAGCCGTGAAGCCGGGGGCTAAAAGTTCTTCTACATTTGAACTTTTGAAACTGAAACCTTTGCACTCGTCTTTGCCCTCAGCGACACCTTCAAAGCCCGTCAAGTTCTGACGTGTGTGTTTGGCTTCTTTCGGATTGGACTGTGTAAATGCCCTAAAACCTCAAAGTTAAATCAATCACTTTCAGGCCGTAACTCCTGCGCATTCAATTTAATCAAAGCGTCAAGTTCGTGTGACGCCTTGATTAAAGTGAATGCATTAGAGGGACATCTGTAAGAGGAACTGCTCTGTGCGTGGTGAGGAATTAGAATTGAACATGCATGCTGATTCATGAATATGAGTTTCTTTTCATTACTCACAATGCACATTATTTATCACAGTTGTTGGCAGCAAAAACGGTTGTGTGTGATAGTGCGATGGGTTTTTTATTTGTTTTGTTTTATTGAAGCCTGCACAGTAAACCTGAAATTGTGGAAAAGTTGTACTTTGTACTCACGCACACACACCTACACATACACACACACTTACACACACACACAGAGTTTCCGCCTGGATATACCTACCAGGCTTATTTGTGTGAAAGGAAAATTGTCCCTCTTCCTGACATGCTCCCCCCCTCTTCCTCGTCCCCCTGCAGTTTGACATGCAGAGGATCACGCTGGAGGAGCTGAAACACATCCTGTTCCACGCCTTCCGCGACCACCTGACCATGAAGGACATCGAGAACATTATCATCAACGAGGAGGAGAGCCTGAAGGAAAACTCCGGGAACTGTCAGACAGAGTTTGAGGGAGGTGAGCTATAAACCCTGAGCTAGGCAAGTGTGTACATACTGTATATGTGTGTGTGTGTGTGTGTGTGTGTGTGTGAGAGAGAGAGGGAGAGAGGGAGAGAGAGAGAAACTCAATTAGTAAGGGAATGTGTGTATGTGCACAAGTGAGTAAATGCAGGAGTGTGTGAGTGTGAGGGAGAGGGAGGGGAGAGAGATAGAAGGGAAGAGAGAGAGAGAGAGAGAGAGAGAGAGAGACCTAGAGAAATAGATCTTCCCATCCCACTATTAAATTCACAGGATGATTATGATGATGATGATGATGATGATAATGATTATGGCTTCTCCAGTAACAATGCTAAGCTTGTCGATGCTGATGATGATGATGATACTGATGATGATGATGATGAAGAAGATAACGACGGCTCTCCCGGCGACGACGCTGATGATTGTGGAAATGAGCGCGTCGATAAGGCCAAACATTTTCGTGCGGATAAACCGTCCTGAAGTACTGTAAGTCTGCACTGATAGTCTCACTGACCATCTAATCTGCTGCATCTCACTGTCAGACATCCACTTCCCTTTACCCCCCCCCCCTCCCCCTCTCTCTCTCTCTCTCTCTCCTCTCGCAGGCTCCCGAAAACCATTACAACAATCTGATCAACACATGCGCGCCCATCCGTAATCATGAAACAAAACATAAGAGGCTAAAATATAGAAAACGGAGACAGAGGGGGGGGAGAATTTGATTAAAGGGGGGGGGGGGGGGGGGGTTTTTCTGGGTACGGCGGAGAAAGAGAGCAAAAGAAGAAGAAGAAGAAGAACACGGGCACTCGAGTAGGAGAGGGAGAGATGGAGATGGAGAGGGGAAGAAAGAGAGAGAGAGAGAGAGAGAGAGAGAGCGAGGGAGCGAAAAGGCAGGGGGAAGATAGATCACGGTCCTGAGCGATTGTGACAAGCATAGACCCTATCAGCCGCTGTTTGTTTGCACACTCCCCTCTCTGCATTAAAGGAGCCGTCCGGGCCGCCGGCAGGCCGCGAGCGCTCCATCTCATCACCTGACACGCCAACAGATGTTATGGGCCGATAAGAGCCCCGCGGCCCCCTTTTTCCCTTTGCATCTACGATTACCTCCGCACAAAGGAGAGGAGGGGGGAGGAGGGAGGGAGGGAGGGAGGGAGGTTTGGGCTGGGAGGAGGAGGTGGAATGGAGAGAGGGAAGAAGGAGGTGGCAGGGAGGAGGGAGGGAGGAAATCAAATACTTTATGATGGCCTGGTGGAAGAAGAAGAAGAAGAAGAAAAAAAAAGCAGAAATGAAATAGATGGAGGTGGCGACGATGGGGTGGGGGGGGGATGGGGTGGGGGGTGGGGGGGGGGGGTGGAGGAAGAGGGAGGGATGGAGGGGGGGTGTAGGAGATTGAAAAAAAAAAAAAAAGGGAGAGAGAGGAGGAGAGATGGTCGGGACACACTCATTTGTCCTGTGTGAAGTGGTAAATGGCCTCGCCGTGCTTCCTGGCCCCGCGCTGTTTGTCTCTGTCCTAATCGGCTTATTCCATAAGCGCTGCTGCACCATCGTCATTAGGCAATGATAATGATATTATTTAACAGGGGATGAGAGAATTAAGGAGGCGCGCTATCTGATGGCCAGTTTTGTTCGCGGCCTCATTTCCTCATCCTTTCGGAAAATGCGGCGCTTCCAGTCGATAAGAATTGTTTTGCAATTGTAAAGATGCTTTAATGACAGCCATATCCATTGGCTTTATTGCCTAAAAACATCATTACTCCAACTTTTATTGTGTATTACATGGCTGGTTTGTTCTCCAAATAACACTAACTAAATTGGGATGTCAAAAAACACTGTGTGGAACATTGGTCTTGTTATGGCAAATGTAACCCAATCACTCCAGCAAATACATACATATCTCTCCCTCCCTCCCTCTCTTCCTCTGTCTCTTCTTCCTGATCACTAATTTATGATATAATTTAACAATGTTGCTATATTTGTTCCGCTAAACACTTTGCGTGGCATCAAATTACGGCTCACAAAAGATCATAGAAACCCAATATCATGCATCCTATTCTCGACAATCTGAACGGAGAGATTGTGTTTCTTTTCTTTTCTCCTCTGCCTGCCTCCGAGTCCAGAGGGGGATGGATGACATTACTAAACACAAATCAGCCAATAGAATAAACAAACTCGGGAGATAAACAACAATACAATCTCCATCTACGCGTAAACAATATGGAGTGTGTGTGTGCGCGTGTGCGTGTGTGTGGCTTCTCTTGATGAGATTGAATATGTGTAGATGATAAGCCAACCAAGGTAATCAATGCAGTAATGATGAGGGGGTGTGTGTGTGTGGGGGGTGTTGGTACGCCAGGTCCTATCGCAGGGAGTCATCAGTGGAATTTCTATAGCGCCTTGCCTGCCCTGTGTGTGTGTGTGTGCGTGTGTGTGTGCGTGTTGCGGAGCGAAAGCGTGACAAACGCGTCATCTCGTGTGCGAGGGAGATAAGCTCTAAATAATTGCGGTCTGACAGGCCTGAATAATGGCCAAATTAGACAGAAGGTGCACATTATTACGAGCGGCAAACATTCAAGGCCGGTTTGAGATGTAACCGGGGCTTGATTAAGGCTTCGCCGTGCCCCGATGATGATGGTGTTGATGATGTTGCTAAACCCCCCCCCCCACCACTCCCTCCTCCCCCCATCACCCCACCCTCCATAATCCCATTTCCTCTCCTCTTACTTTTTCCTCTTAACATCTTCACTCTTTTTTTTTTTCTTCTTCTCTGCTGTGGATTAGCGTCACGGGCCCGCTCCGCCGAGTTACCTGTCGGCGACCCCCGCTGTTGAGCAGCGGCCCACACACCAAGAGAAGAAGAAGAAGAAGAAGGGGTGAGGAAAAGAGAGAAAAAAGACCGAAGACGACGAGGGAAAAAGCGGCCGCGGCGGGTTGATAATCAGCGGATAAAAAAAAAAGAGCGGCGGAAGGTCAGGGAAAGGACGAGGAGGAACGGTAGGGGCGAAGTCGGGTTGAGAGAACAGAAGAAGAGAGAGAGAAGAGAGGAGGAGAGAGGAGTGGCGACTTTGATGTCGATCGGCTCCGGATTCGGTGTTTTGTCTGCGCTGCGGTTGCGCTCACGCTCGGCTAGGAAGATGAGAAAGGCCTTTTGGAGGCCTTCGCTTGGTTGACGCTTACCTGACGCCCCAAACCAAAACAAGCTGTCTGTATCCACTGCACAGATCAGAGTTATAGTACAGTGGAATCAGATAGAGTCAGGCATTTAGTGGAGGGTAAACATACTTAATCTCAATTTACCCAAAGACATGAATCTTTATGGTAGAAGATCATAGTATAGATCACACGAAGTCATATCAAACGCATGTAAGTTATATGAGGATAGAGACATTTAAGAAAGAAAAAAAGCAAAAATTCACACTTTTCTGAAAGTAAAATGGATTTTAGTTAAAGAGTAACTGAATCCCAAACCCAAATCTGTGGTGAAGCCTGACACCTAATGGTGAAAAGTAGGGTACTGAACTGGCCATCTGCTATTGGCTGGTCTTTGTACCAGGTGATGTCACCACCTGTTGTACCCTATAGAAGGTGACATCATCTGGCACAAAGACCAGTCAATAGCAGATGGCCAGTTCAGTACCCTACTTTTCACCATTAGATGTCAGGCTTCACCACAGATTTGGGTTCAGTTACTCTTTAAACTTGGTAGTTGTTTGTCTGATGATGATCACCGACTGAAGGTTATACTGTAATTTACTGACCTTTTTATTTACTACTATACGTAAGATGGAATAGAGGGTCGTCTCCTTTGACATGAATTATAAATAATCAGAATTTAAAGTACAGGATATATGATATACTGCAAGAAACACATGTATACATAATGGTAAATTGGGGGTAACTGGAAAGACAAAAAGAAAAAAAGTTCCAAAATGAAATATCCAGCAAGAGCAAGAGGTAAGAGTTTGAATTTTGAGGACTTCAATGCCCAGAAATCCTGTTAGATGATAGTTATTAAACGTAACTTCAGTAATGGATGGAGCGCTCACTCACTGTTTAGGAGGAGGGTGAGTTTGTATTTCGCTCTTAAGTTTTGATTCGTCACTTCATGTGGGCGGAGCTTCCCATCAGTGTCTATACACAACACCAGAATTTCATTTGAGCAAACAGCATGCATCTACAGCGTCTCAGTTAGCGGGGATGGGCCGCTAAACTCTGATTTATGCTGACGACGCAGGTGTATTTCCACATAAAAATCTTGCTTTGTGCAGCTTTAAAGTGATGATTTTCCCCAAACTGGATAGATAGCACTTTGGAATATAAGTCCTCAAATCTGTCACCCCCACCCACCCCCCTCCCCTCTACGATATCACCAGGAGTGATCGGGATCCGGATCGCGTCCATAATCTCCGCGCTGATCACTGCCCGAGCAGACGGTTATCTGCGCGCGATAGTGATTGGGAGATTAGTGTTTTTACATGCTTATCCGTGTAGACCTCCCCGAGGTAGTCGGGCTCCGGAGCCCGCCGCTGAATCGCGGCGTCAGATCAGAGCCTCAGACACACAGATCCAACATGTTGGGGATGGGGGTGGTGGGGGCTGGAGTGGATCACGTATATAATCACTAATTTATCACCAGAGCATCTTGCCAAATCACTAAAACACAGCTCTAATCACAATAACCAGAGCAGCAGCTATTGTTTTTTTCTGGGTGTAGGCTATATGTGTGTGTGTGTGTGTGTGTGTGTGTGTGTGTGTGTCTTCAGCTTATATGGGGTTGTTGCAGGGTTGGACGGATATAGGTTCTTGAGGGCTGATACCGATATTTTCAGATTGAAGCTGGTAATAGCCAACATTTTGAGGGGATATTCAATATCTTTAAATTTGATCATTTTCATGCCAAAAAAATCACCACAAAATTACAAGTATTCATCGTTTCCCACAGAACTGTATTGTTGTCAGGGTGGAAAAGCCTCTGAAACAGCATTCAGACCATCATGGAACACTAAACACCATACTAATGAAATTCTTATTCTTAAGTAGGTTAGCAGTTCCTTACCCATAGCTCCTTAGGCATAAATATATTCATGCATACATAATATCAACAATAATAATAAACATACTCATGCATGCTTGTGTGGAATCTGATCAAAATATCTAATTAGAATCAGTTCAAGTTAAGGTCTTCCCATAGAAAACCAGTGGTGCATTGATCAATTCTACAATAAATATGTAATAAAACAAACTGTATCACCCTTGTGTGATCCTAGTATGTGTGACTCTGAGTGTGTGTGTGTGTGTGTGTGTGTGTGTGTGTGTGTGTGTGTGTGTGTGTGCATGTGTGTGTGTGTGCTTGCTTGGGATCAAGATGAGATCAAATCCTCCACACACAAAAAGCTGCCTGCTATGTATCTGCTGTCCTCATCTACCTTGGCCTGGTAGGAGATGTTCTAGTGCCAGTAGGACGGAGGGGAAACTCCAAACACTAAATAAGCCTTATCTGCTCCCAGTGCCAGGCTGAGATTAAGAGAGGAAAGGAGAGGAGAGGAGAGGAGAGGAGAGGAGAGGGAAGGAAATGAAAGGAAAGGAAAAGAAAGGAAAGGAAAGGAAAGGAAAGGAAAGGAAAGGAAAGGAAAGGAAAGGACAAGACGAGAGGGGACTAGAGGATAGAAGAGGAAAGTGGGGAAATTATAGGAAAGGAAAGGAAAGGAAAGGAAAGGAAAGGAAAGGACAAAGACAAGAGGGGACTAGAGGATAGAAGTGAAAGGAGAAGTGGGGAAAGAGAAAGGAAAGGAAAGGAGGTGACAAGAGAAGACTAGAAAAGAAGAGAAGAGAGGAGAGAAAACTAGAGGAAAGGAAAGGAAAGGAAAGGAAAGGAAAGGAAAGGAAAGGAAAGGAAAGGACAAAAGGAGACTAGAGGATAGAAGAGGAAAGAAGAAGTGGGGAAAGGAAAGGAAGTGAAGTGACAAGAGACTAGAGGATAGAAGAGGAAAGAGGAAGTGGGGAAAGGAAAGGAAAAGAAAGGAAAGGAAAGGAAAGGAAAGGAAGTGACAAGAGGCGACTAGAGAAGAAGAGAAGAGAGGATAGAAAACTAGAGGAAATTAAAGGAAAGGAAAGGAAAGGAAAGGAAGTGACAAGAGGCGACTAGAGAAGAAGAGAAGAGAGGATAGAAAACTAGAGGAAATTAAAGGAAAGGAAGTGACAAAAGTAGACTAGAGGGTAGAATAGTAAAGAAGAAGTGAGGAAAGGAAAGGAAAAGAAAGTGACAAAAGGAGACTAGATGATAGAAGAGGAAAGAAGAAGTGGGGAAAGGAAAGGACAAGAGGAGACTAGAGGGGACCAGAGGATAGAAGTGAAGTGAGGAAAGGGAAAGGAAAGGACAGGACAGGAGGAAAGGACAGGAAAGGAAAGGAAAGGAAAGGAGGCGACAAGAGGGTACCAGAGAAGACGAGAGAGGACCAGACGTGGGTGTTAGACGAGGGGGCGCACCGGCTTTTTTTTCGGCCAATTCTCAACTATTCCACGCTCTGGAGTCGGCCCAGCCTCCTGTTGGAAGCGGGTGTCTATCTCCAGAGAGAGGCACTTGTTTTTTGATGCCATTACCCAGGCGAGGTGTGGGGTGAGAGGGTGGCTAATGGGGGAATTTGGGAGTGCTCTGCAAGCGGGCGCATGGGGAGAAAAGCCAGTTTGGGAGGCAGCGGTGGAACGGCAATCTCCGGAGTCCATTCTGTCCCTGCCGCCCCGCGATCCCCACAGCAATTAAAGGCAAGGAGAGAGAGAGAGAGAGGGAGAGAGAGCGAGAGAGAGAGAGAGAGAGAGGGGCCGAGGGGGAGTCCAACGAATCACGCCTACACGCTGCAGCCGCGCACTTAGGCTTACTGACACATGCATTACATACTGTACATATGGAGAGGCGCCGGCAAGACAGAGTAAGGGCGAATAAACAGAGATTTTGAGGTTTACAAAGTGGGGGTCGGGGGCCAGCAGGGGTCCTTTGACGGGGATCCAGAGGGTCCCAAGCAAAATGAGAGATCGTTTCATTTCACTTTTGATGAGAGAATGGGTAACGGAGGATTGATGGCTATTTTCATCAGAGGTTTCACTTGCCCCCGTTAATACCTGCCCACCCACAGTAGCAACATGGAATTCTGTACCAAGTTATATACTGTATACATGGGTGTAGTGGAGGGTAAGCCCATATAAACTCAGTTGACCCTTTTTTAGGTTGCCTTAAATCTTTATGACATACATTCATTGTATATATTGTTTTATACAGTAGTTGTTCAAACTGATTTAACACTCAAAGGAATTTGGAAGCCCCTTCAATTTGGAAGCAAAGTTGAAGTTTATTATAAACTATCACAACGAAAGAAAAAAAAATGAAATGAGATGCTTTTGATAATAAAATTTTTAAAACAACTTGAATACTAATTAAAATACAGGAAAATACAATAGTTATGGTAGTTGGACTACCATAATACAATGTATTGCGACATCATCATCATATTAGATTGTACAAACAGCATGTAGCCTAATACTGCAAGGTAAGGTAGGGTACAAAAGTACAAAATTGACTCAAAACATATATTATTTTCATTTTTAATTACTCTATAAAAACGTGTATATAAAAACACACTTTTATATGACTGGTTATTATGTGTCTATCTGTATCAGTGACAAAAAATACTAATTCAATCCATTTTGGATTCAGGCTGCAATACAAAATATGCTGAAAAATTCAGTGAGGTTGAGAAGGGGGTTGAGTACTTCCTGAAAGCACTGAAAGTTCTACTGATGTAAGCTATGTGAAGGTAGGGTTTTTATGGGGAAAAAGCATACATTAATGCTTTTCTAAATGATGATTGACTTGTTGATATTGGTAGATGTTTGCCTTATGATTATCACTGGCTAGAGGTCATAGTCTAACTTTTTATTTATCTCTATATCGCTGCATATCTAATAACATACCTCCCAAATGGGGTTCCTTAGGACAAAATCCTATCAAATGGGGGGTCTGCAGTCTAATGCAGAATTATTTGGGGGTCTTTGATTTGAAAGTTTGGGAACCCCCTGCCTTGAACTAATTGAGAAGACTTTTGCTACAAAACCATCCAATGAAAACGTTCATTTACCTCATGAGAGAACAAAGAAACCAAAACAGAATATCTACAGAAAACTTTTCAATCATTGAAACTCCGCCAAAAGCACATTAATGTCAAAGAAATACACCCCCTTAATTCTCACTGCAATCAAGATCCATTACGCACCATGACATCATTACCACAATAAGTTATCTGCATTAATTTCTCCCTGGTGGACGTAACTTCATAGAACTGCTGTGATATTTGGATTGTCGCAGTGTTTTCTCACTCCTACATTGTCCAAAGAAAAAAAACAAAGCCCGATCTGGCCAATCAGAAGCGACGATACCGAGATTGTCTCCCAGCCTCCATCGTAGGATGATCCTAAATCCACATCGCATCTCTTCTCACACCCCCACTTTTCACTTTAAGTCGAAATATCGCCGCTCACTCTTTACCGGCGCTTTTTAAGCGGTGCCAGTGCCTGCCCACTCCAACCCCTTATCCCCTCTTCTTCCCCTCTCCTCCATTGTGTCCATCAGTCATTGTTTCCTGCTCATCGTCCTCCTTTCCTCATCCCCCCTTCCACCCCGCGCCGACTCCGATCTTGATTTCTGACCAGGAAATATCTGCCGAGGGGGCCGTCCGGCTACAATAACATTCAATAAAAGAACACAAGGGTGGCCGAGACTGGACCGCTGATAGCGCTTACGATTTATGGGGCCCTGCTCGCTCGTTTGCCACAATAACCCGTGCGCTCACACACACACACACACACACACACACACAGGCTTGTACACACAGCCTCGTGCACTCACACACGCTACGTATGCACAAAAGTGCAACGTGTGTTTTTCCTGTTTACGAGTATCTTGTACCAGCCTTTTGCTTTTCGTTGCACTCAGCAGAGTACATAAAGCCTTATAAATTCTTGATATGGTCCTAGTCTTGTCAATTTATCATTTCAGGTGCTTCTGGGTATCTGTAGGCTCTTTTTGCAGAGAAACTGCACATCTCACATCTTAGTTGTTCTCTTTTGTTCCTTTGTGCTAAAATGTATCTTCTGGCCCTTCTAAACCTAACCCTAACAACATTTGGAGCCTCATGAATCATTGATAGCGTCATTGTCTTGTCAATTTAGCGTTTTTGGTTGCTTCTGTGTATCTCTTCACATCTCATGTTGGCTTTCTCGTTCCTTTATGGTAAAACAAAGTATCTTTAACGTTTTGCTTTTCATTGCACTCAACAGAGTTCGTAGACCCTCATGAATCGTTATGAATTGTTATGGGCCTAGTCTTGTCAATTTATCATTTATAAGCGCTAAAGGATCTTTTATTGCAGAGAAACTTCATATCACAAGACGTCTTGGTCTTGGCCTTTTTTGTGTTCCTTTATGCCAAAACAGTGCCTTGTACCAACCTTTTGCTTTTCTTAAACACTCAACAGGGTACATGGAGCCTTCAGATGGTCATAGTCTTGCCAATTTCAAATCTTCTTCTCCACTCTTTCAAGGAGAAGATTCTGGGAGGAAAACACTGAATCATTTGAAGTAATTTTCAGTCTAAAAATATCAGTATAGGCCTTCAAAAACCCGTATCGGCCAACCCATATCCATATCTGCCTAGTAAGTAGTAATATCTGCTATCAAAATATATTCAAAGGTGTTTCTGTGCATCTGAAGGCCCTTGTTTTGCTTTGCAGAGAACTTAGCATCTCACATCTTGGTTGGTCTTTTTTTTTGTTCCTTGATTCTTAAAAAAAAACCAAAAAAAAACAACAACAGTTGTGCATCCTGAGGCAAACTACATCAAATCAAACACAGGCTGGGCTGTAGCAGTTGTTGTTGTTGACACTTGTCTCAATCCCCTTTGTTCCAATGTCCATATCACCAGCCCACCGCACACAGACGCCTGTCCAAACAGGAGTACAAGCGGCTGCCATCCCGCACTCTCTAACGCGGTGTGGGACCGTGCACCGCTCCTCAGCCCGCTCTGGAAATCCACTGTGACCGCCACTTTAGACGCCGTCCGACCGGACAAGAAAAGACAGCGCCACGCATCGTCCCCCTTCCTCCCCGACCCCCGAGGGCTGCAACCGAGTGTGACACCGCCACCCGCGATCCGACTGGGGGTATAGGCCCCGTCGCGCGCCCACGCTCCCTCGGCCGGTAGCGGAACCCCTCGCCGTTACGGGACGCACCTCTAGGGATTCGTTCCCCCCGTCCCGCTGCGGTTATCTGCTCAGGGCCAGGGAGCAGGGACAGGCGTGGGACGGAGGGGTTGGACCGGGGTGGAGGGAGAGGGAGGAGGGGGGGCGGTACCGATCCATTTTAGGACGGTAAGGGATCATCATTGTCTCCCGTCTCACCCTGTCACTTACTGTTACCAAGTCACCGGCTGACACCGTGTGCATTTCTTTCTCTGTGTGTGAGTGTGTGAGTGTTTGCACAAAAACCCATGCTGGATGTGTGGTCTTGGCATCCAACTCACACACGTGCACTTTACAAGCAAGCGCACACTCTCTCTCTTACTCTCTCATGCACACACACACACACACACACACCATAGAGAGACACGCTGTCATCACTACAGGCGCTTCTCAGCAAACCTACACATCGGATTGTGAGTGGTGCAGCTCTTCCCAGCAGACTGTGTGTGGGAGGGACAGAGCCACAGGCGCTAAGTGTCTCTATAGCCCATGTGAAATCACATGTAGGCTGCGATCAGCCTCCAACCATACCAGGCACAATCAAATGGAGAGACGGAGGGAGAGGGAGAGAGCTTTAGACCACCAAGGATAGCAGTGCTATGGCGCAGGATGCCTGGGCTGTCTTCATGTTAAGGCCTTTTTCTTCACTGTTCCAAAGTATTCACCACTTTAAACAGATTAAGAGCTTGGGGAATAAACAGGCCCGACGCTGCTAAGTGGGGAAACACAGGAGGAGGGTTCGGGAATTAGAGAGCAGGACGAAAGGGAAAGAAGCCTTTCAGGAGATAACGCCCCGAGAGGCGATCAGGATTGTTCCGATATTAAGGAACTTTGTGCTAGAACAGATGGATAGATGAACAAAAGGGGCAGGAAATAGAGGCATTTCGATTGCTTCATGGGAAAGGAACTGCTTTGCGTAACATGAGATCTTCAAATGCTCCGTTTTGGGCCCAAACAAATGGATAAGAGGGATTGGAACTCTAGTAGACCCTTGGAGGGTGTCTGCTAGAGTTCTTGTTTTGTTATGAGGGTCATACTCTTACATCTATTGTGTTTATTTTAAGTGGAGACCATTGGACGTCCAAAGTCCCCCCCTTGGGAGAATGACCAAGACCTTTGTCAGCCTCTATCTGCCCATTTTGGCTTTCGTCATCCTCCTCCTCACCAGTTCTTCTGAAGACAGAGGAGGTGGACATCGTCTGGGCCAACTGATGGATGAAGTCTAGCTAGCGTATCTCCATCCTCTGCCTCCACATTTTCCCATCCAGTGTTGTTGGGAATGGATGGACTGGGAGAAGTGCATCTGATTGGACCCTGAGGTTTCCTGCGGGGTTAGACTCATATATCGTTTTGCTGATATTGGCCTTTTATTAAAGATCGAATATCATCCAGTCAGTCCAGCCACTTCTGATATGATGCAGTTTGTTTGACTACATGTTTATTGTGGAATTGATCAAAACACTGGTTGTCTATGGGAAGGCTTTCACCTGAATTGACTCTAATGAGACATTTTGATTGGGTATGTTTTACTGTTATTATCCTGGGTTTCAATGGAGAGTTCCATGGTGCTTTTTCAGAGGCTTTTCCACTTTGGCAAGGATACAATTCGAGGGGGAAACCTTGAATAATTGTTATTTTTTATTTTTTTGAGCATGAAAATGGTCAAACGTAAAGATGTTGAATATTAGCACAAAATAATGGCTACCGGCAGCTTCAATCAAAAAATATCGGTATCGGCGTGCAAAAACCCATATCAGTACAACTAAACCCTACTTTTTTTGATTCCCACTGTAAATATAGATTGTGACAGACAGTCCTGTCATGGGACTGAGGTCAAAACCGGGTCTAGCCGAGTCCCCGCCAAACATGATCACACTGTGAGTTTTGACGAGGCCCCAGACTCACATCAACACAGAAGACAAAAGCAGCACAAGACACACAGAAAGTGAGGGGGAGGCTGCGCGAGTGAGTAAAGTGGATGCTGGTGTTAATCCCTCATCGATTCAGTCATGCTTTTTATCTGTGCATGGGTGGGCATCGGGGAGCCACAATAAACACAGACGTCTTTAAAATAACATTCAACTAAGTTGCCATAATGATGGTGATGATAATAGAGAGTGCCACCAGTGAGCGCGGTGGGCGTTATTGTCCCTTATTGGCCCCCCTACTGGTTTGATTTGCACAAAAGATGTGAGAGGGAGGAAGATCATTACCATAACAAACACAGTCGCACACACACTCTTCCCCAGGGAAGTGTCAATCTAAGTGGGAGAGTATGTTGACATTTATAACCATCTGGGGGGGGGGGGGAACACGGCCGGCTATTTCTCAGCTGTTTAACTTCAATTAGGGCGAGGAAGCATATGGGTGGAGAAGGAGGGAGCAAGAGGGAAGAGGGAGCGGGAGAAGAGGAGGAACGGAGCGGGGGACGACTTGTTACTGAATGGTTAAGTGGCGGCAGAATGGGCGCTAAGGGGGGAAACACATTTATGGGTGTTCTCCTAAAGAGTTTGCATTGTGCCCCGGCCTTTGTGGCTTCACAGTGATGGAGGGCCGCTGATGGCTATAGGAGATTATGTATTGACGGAGGATGTTAATGTGGACCTGGGCCTTTTTTTTTTTTTTTTTTTCTTTCTCCTAAAGACTGATTACATTGGCTAGAACCCCCACGCAGCCGAGAAGTTACATCCATTCACACAGTCACCTGCAAGCCAAACAAATATCTCAGACCTTTCTATTTTTAAGGTCAGAGTCCCCCCACCCCCCTCCCCCCCCCCCCTTCCTCCACACAAATCGAGATGGCAGATCCCGACGGACTGAACAGAGAGAGGAAGAAAGAAAGAAAGAAAAAACACCAATAATAAAGAAAAAAGCATGATGAAGGTGGGGGTGGGGGTGGGGGGGGGAAACGTCCTATTGGACAGGAAATAAAAGTGTGCTGTCAGTCAGCGGCCGCGGCGCTGCCAGAGTCACGTCTCCCAGGTTATTGCTTATTGTTTACTCCCCTCCGAAAAGGTCAGAGGTCACCGGGACCACATCTATTTTCTCTCCCTCCAGCACCCCCCCCCCGCCACCTTCACTCCATTCTTCTCCACGCGCAAAGGAGGAACAAAGAAGAACGACAGCGGCGGGAGGGGGGGGGTGGAGGGTTGGAGGGCGAGTTGGGGGGGGGGGGGGGGGAGAGAGGGAGGGAGTGGAATTAGAAAAAAAAAATATAGAAAGGGAGAGCAGCGATCAGACAGCGCTGATAAGGAGAGGAGGCTGGGGGGGGGGGGGTGGATATGGGTGTGGGGGGGGGCTGCTGCTGCTGCTGTGCGCTTTTGGGGGTGGCGGCGGCGTTGGGGTGGTGGTGGGGGGGGGGGGGGGGGTGGGGGGGGGTGGGGGGGGGGGGTGATGTGTGTATTCAACTCCAGGCTGACTCCTCTTATGCTAATACAGCCAATTTCCTCTTTTATTTCATTTCTGGAGCCGAAATCTGCGATCTGCGATAAGGTTGCCGTGGCGACCGCCTGTTCCCCGGGCGGATGCGGGCAGCCGTGTGATGGAGATGTGTAAGTCGGCGGGAGCAGCAGGGAATGAATAATTTAAAACTCCACCAAGCCGGAGAGATAAGAGAGAGGCAGAGCTGAGGCCTCTCTCTCTCTCTCACACACACACACACACACACACACACACACACATACACGCACACACACTATCCCTCTCCCTCCATCTCTCTCTCCTCTCTCGCTCTCTCTCACCCTTCCCCACTATCTATCCCTCCACCTCACCCCTTCCAAGTCTCAATCCCTCCTCCCCTATTCTCTCTCCCCCTCTCTCTCTCTCTCTCTCTCTCCCCCTCTCACTTTCTATATCTCTCTCTCTCTCACACTCTCCGGACATCTAAAGCTTCATCCTCCAAAGCAAGCTGACCTCCAAGGTCAAGGGCATGATGGGTAATTGAACCGGCGGTTTGGGGCTGCTGGGATCGGGCCTATGGATGATACAGCACAGGGAAGAGTGCAGGGGGGCAGAGGTGGGGGGGGGGTCGGGACTCACTTGGAGGAGGGAAGGCCTGCTCTACTGAAGCTCGCCCATAACATTTCCACTCGCTCCAATGCAATCTGCTATTTTCCCCAATACTTGATTTGTGCGTGATGAATGCCGAAGCCGACGCGGGGATTTCCGGCTGCCAAGTGCGCGAGCATTCAGCGAACTTCATACTTCCAGTTAAGCCCACTTGGCTCATGTCAGTCTTACATTAGTCACTCGCACAACAGCCACTCTCCAGCGCACAATGGCCCAACACTTGAATGTAACACATGCTTGGAATAGTCGAGTGTTCCGGCTGAATGGCGCTCCTACGAAAACACTGGGGCTTCACGGAGACTCAATGTCCTGAGATACTGTGTGCGCGCGCACGTGTGTGTGTGTGTGTGTGTGTGTGTGTGTGTGTGTGTGTGTGTGTGCGCGCGTGCTGGGGAAGAAGGTGTGTGAGATGACTGGCGCAATTGCTTGGAAGTAGTTTGAACACATCGCAAAGCGTATGGCAGGAGGTGGGGTTAGCAGAGGTGAGGTGGAGGGTAATTAAAGGAGAAATCCACCCTAAAACACTTGAACGCTGTTAAAAAACAGCACTATACCGTGAATTTGTGGGTTCATTTTGTTGTTTGGTGGTGTGTTTTTGTTATTCCTGCGGATAACTGATCAAACATGGACGACATGATATCATGATGAGATATTAACAGCTACAATGGAGTTTGATAACAGAAAAAATTGTCAACTATCTAAAACATCAATGGTAAACATCAGGTTTTGGTGTCAGTCCCTCAGAATCTTTCTGATTTTCATCAATCACACAGAGAGAAATCCATCATAAAAGAGGCAGAGACCAATTTCTCCACCGACAGCAGCCTCAATAGACCAGAATGCAATGCAGCCACAAGACATTTGTTTTGAGTAAAAGGCGCAACTCTCGCTTTGTCTCGAAAACTCTTGATATCATTATCGCTCTCTCCACCTACATGTATAACCCACAGCTGAATGAAACAAGCTCATGTCCGTTCTCTGGGGGTTGTCGAACGGCATTCTGGGAAATGGAGGAAATCACTAACTGAAGCAGAAGTAGACGAGGCGGGTTGAGGGGAAAGTGGGTACATCAAAAAGATAAATTACAACACTTCATCGCAAAATAACTCCCGGAACGCCTTGGACATCACAGATTGATGGCATGCACCGGTGCGAGAGGATAAGGTCGATTTTGCCTTTAACGAATGCAGAGTTGTTGTTGGTTGTTGGGCTGATTCGCTCGGTCGATCGGGCTGTGTGTTACGTTACCTCCTCGACTCCTGTCTGTCTGGCCCCGCCGACCTGTTTTCATTCCACAGCCGCCGCGCGAGGCTTTATCGCCATGGAGATAAACTGCGGGGGTTATAAACACCCGCGGGGTCACGTCCAGGTGAGGGGTTCACGGCGGCGAGGTGTGGCTGGCCGCCGCCCACCTCCCTCTCCCCCTCCCTCCTCCCCCTCCCCTCCCCGGGCGTATAGGGACTGTCCTAAAAAGACACAAGTGGAGGGGAAAATCGGAACAAAAAAGCTGATTCATAAACAAGCCACACAGGGCGCCCGCACAGGTAATCTCAGCCCAAGCGTGAAGCCTTCATCCCCATGGCGCCAGGAGGCAGCCTGCCCCGCCAGGACACACACACACACGCACGCACACACACAGTCAAAGAAAAAAAAATATATATTAGAATTCTTTTTACAGCATCAGCAACCTCTGCTATTCTCACCTGTGGCTGCCAGGGAAATATATCTTAAAAGTTAGGGTTAGGGTTATTAGGGTCTGTGTTGCATGTATTCTTCTCTATCAAGCTTTTAAAAGAAGCTTTGTTTCCATGTAGGCTGTGTTTCATCTCAGCAGAAGATCTCAGCCCACATCCTACAAGGACTTCTTCACATCAAGGGGGGATCAGAGGCGTGTTTTGTCTGCCGAGCGCGACGCCTCGCATTCCTGGACCCGACCCCCCCCCCCCGGAACGCCGGAACGCACCGCGAGAGACACGTACAGGACGGCAACAAACACGCAAACAAAGCAGATCGCCGAGCAAAACAGCCAAAACATGCAGGTTTCCCCTTTCTGATCTGTCCTCACCGTCTGAGGGCCAGGCAACAAGCACCCAAAAAAAAAACCTGCAGTTCCTCCACTGGACACATGGTGGCACTACGTACTTAGTGGAGACGCTGCAGCATCCCGGCTGAACATGGAGCCCCACCAAGCAGAACGGGGTAAACACACACACATACACACACACACACACACACCTACCAGATACTCCAGATTACATTGATAATACCAAAAATATTGGTCCATAGAAAATAATACAACACAGCGATAACAGAGTGCTATCTCGTCTGATCGTGATACCACAACTAAACGCAAGCAGAATATCAACTCTCGCAAACAAGAAATAAGAAACTGGGCCTCACATCACTGAAATGACAAAATAAAACAAGACTGACATCCTCTGTCTAATACAATTGAAACCCAGTCGCTCCAAAAGCTCCCATCTTGATGTGGCTTAGGGAAATTGCAGTGTGTTTTCTCAAGTACAGCCTCACGCACAAAGTGGCGTTTCAGCTTCTCAATGTGAACACATGTAAATAGAGCAGTTTTAAGAGGCTTTGAGTGTGTGTGTGTGTGTGTGTGTGTGATTATGATTTCATTAAACAGGATATGAGCTCTCTTTTTTCTGCCGACTATTAATCTAGATTAAGGTTTGTCTGGTTATTCGCAAATAGAATCAAGAAGAAGAAGAATCAAGCAAATTAAACGCACCCCAGTCATCAAATCTATTCAAACAGGGTCAAAAATATAGAGGGTTTTTTTTTTCTTTCTTTTTTTTGCTCTTTATTCAAACATTATTATCTCTTTAATTAAATTATTCCCAAATCATTTTTTTTTCTGTTAAAATTGTAATCGATGTAAAGGAATAATAACATTAATATATTTGTTTTTTAATGGGGAGATTTGCACTGGGATGCACATCAAGCTGCTTTTTTTTTTTTTGAAAGCCACTGGTAGATTTACATTGCATTTGTTTAATTATGGAAGCCTGCGATCGTCTCTATCTGAACTGGGAGTGTGGAAAAAGAATTGTAGGGCCTCAATTAAATCTGATGTTAATTAAATCTGATCTTGTTTTGTGTATTAATCAAGCGGCAATTTTAATCTAGTGAATACACACAGAGTAATAAGAAATGTGGATATAGAGGGAGAGCAAGAATTATTTTAATTTCATGCTTGTGATGAATGTTGTTTTTTTTTTTAGCTGACTTGCATTAGTTCCTAATCTTTCTCACCCCCCTCCCCCTCTCTCTCTCTCTTCCTCTCTCTCTCTCTCTTTATGCAATCTGAGCATCAAATCCATCCGGTGCTAAATGTCTGCACACATATAAAGAGAATGCAAAAAAAACAGCTTGCATGAATAGGCCTACATTCAATGAGGTGTCTTAGAATAACTACTGCTGAGTTATTATGTGGGGAAGTCTTCTGTGGAATTTTTGCCAAATTAAATATGGTGTATTAGGTCTAATTTTTCATTTATTCATTTTTCTCCTTATAGCTCAAAGAACGGATGCTTTCATATCCGGAAATGCTGAGAAACTGCGTTATCTTTTGGGTTTCTGCATGCTAAAAACATACTGTGTGTGTGTGTGTCTAACCTGCGAGTGTGACTAAGAGCGCGTGTGTGCGTGTGTGTGAGAGAGAGTGAGTGTGTGCGCGCCGGGGTGTTAATTATGTTTACATCAGCATTAAACTGCAGCCGTTATCAGATGTACTGTTCCTTTTCAGAGGCAGGTTCCTGGTAGAGTGACACCGCAGATAAGTGGGAAAATTTACTCTGTGGTCAGCAACTCTTTCCGCAGATACACACTTTATTTCCTCCGGTTATTTTAAGCAAACGTTCCTCCTGAACGCCGAGATAGGGGAGGGAAACACAACCTCTATCCAAACCACATTAGGCTAATTAACAAACTCATTTAAAGCCGGAGAAATATTGATTGCCATACATTTGGAGACGTGGAGGGATGGAGGAGGGGGAGGAGGAGGAAGCAAGGGGAAATAAATAAATAAGAGTCTGGCAGGTGTATGTAAATTGTTTGTTGGCAATGGAGAAATTTAAATTACAGTTCAATCAGAGAGGAGGAGAGAGGGGGAAGAGAGTGGTGAGCGCCCTGTGATTTCCCGTCTCCACGCTTAGTTGATATTTCACTGGGTGAGGATTGAGCGCTACGGGTGCATTTCACACCCTGAATGAGAGAGGCAATCTCGCTCAGCCGACTAGAACAATAATTAGAATGGAGATTAAATAAAAATAATTAGAAAAAGTTCATCTAGTTTTGATGTATTAATTATTCCGCCCCTGCTTTATTCCAAGTCTAATTATCTGCTTCAGTGAAAATGCCAAGATTTTCTGTGAGTCATAAAAAATTACATTCATGTAATTATGTCAGCAATTTGGGGGGAAGTCAGCTAAGCAGAGCGTCGGCTCTCTACTCCCCCCCAGTTTAAAGTAAGTAACTTCTAACTACTTATAACTTATAAGTTAATACAGTCCCTTTCAAGCCAGGGGTATAAATAATAGAATGCAATGGGAGATTATTTACTCTTTAAATGAGGAGCTGCTCTCTCTGCTCTCCCAGCTCCAGACACTTCCCGCCTTCGCACTCGCACGCTCCCGCGCGCCACAATGAAAACAAGACGAGTTTTTATCCATTCTTGGTCAGTAGATAATAATTTGCATATAAATGGAAATATTTATTGTGACAAAAAATAAGGAAGGGGAGATGTAGGAAGTAATATGCTCATTTTTCAAAAAACTCACGGGGGCCCCGACTGTGATATCTGTATTTTAGGAGTCAAGCAGTTTAAAAAATAAGACGAACGGAATCTACAAAAAAAAAGAGGAAAGAAAAAAAAAAGGGGGAGAAGAAAGGGAGAGGGGGGAGCCGAGGGAACCTTTTAAGATGTTTACTACACAAATGGAGTCTCCAGAGAAGACAGCGTCCTGATGAAATATGAGAGATAGCTGTCGACATTCTGTACTTTTCTCCTGGCTGTGTAGATGGAGGCAGGCGGGCTGGAGGACTAAGCTGTAATGACTTCCCTTCCTCTACCTGACTCACTGGGGAAACCAATAAAGTTACAAAAATAAACTTTACAGATGCGGAAAAATGTATTACCGAGATAGGAAATAGGTGACTACACTTGAAAAGAAATCTAATATTGGAGGTACGTCGGGGAAAAAAAAGAAGAAGGAAGAAAAAAATAAATAAAAAACGCAGGGGCCGGGGGTAAGAACCTTAAGAATTCAGATGAAAATGTAAACACACTTTGCGTTTATTTCGCTCGAAATTGTAAAGTGATATGTAAACGTGCGGGTGGCTTTTATGTATTTTTTTGATAAGTCGCACAAAGTGGCATGGAAACGCAAAAACCGCGGCTTACACAATAATTTAAGCAGGCACTTTTTGAAATGCAAGAAAGAGAGAATTTCATGTTTGGAAATACATGGTGCCTGCGTGTTAAATAGGTATGCGGTCAAGTTTGTTAGTTTTGGAAAGTTGAAAATTACCACACATAACCAGCTTTAAATGGATGAACTACAGAGCATAACAATAAGAAAGACTGGCCCTCCTATTGCCTTTTTTATCAGCCATAGGGCTCGGATTCATTACATTATAACCAGCAGGGTTCAATAGCTGTGCACACTGCTGGTGGGGTTAGCGTGTGCTGCGAACACGCACTCAAATAAAATGTATGTAAACCGTATGTACACTCCGCTGATGTGATTACGGAGGTGCGGGACCGCGTGCTAGCCCTGGCTGATTGGAATTTGATAGGGAGACGGGGTAAAGAGGTGCGCGGCATTCCGGCGGCGGGGCGTTACGGTACGGCGGCGGTGTTAGCGTGCCCGCCGCCCATGTAATGGCTTCACATGAGCGTACACACGTATGAAGCCCCGCGGCGGCGAGCGCACAGCAGATAAGGGGGCTGAAGCTCTTTGACTCTCCGTTTCCTTTTTCACAAGCCCAGAGGAGGCTCCGGCTGTCGGGGGGTGTGGGGGGGTCCGTGTCGTCTCGATATTGTTTCTCCATTTAGACGTCCGTCCCCACATTTGAACTGTGAAAACTATGAATGGATCAAATTCACAGGTGCATGGATTAGGGATTGACAGATATTTTATGGACAATACTGATATTTTCTGCATTGAAGCTGCTGATAGCTGAGATTTTGTGCCAATATTCTTTCAATTTCACTGTTTACATGCCAAAAAGTTACAAGTATTCAGTGTTTCCCACAGAATTGTATTCTTGTCAGGGTGTAAAAACCTCTGAAACAGCATTTAGACCATCATGGGACACGAAACTCTCCACTGAAATCCATGCTAATGACATTCTTTTATGTTTAGCAGCTCTCTAAAAGAGGGTGATCCCCTTCAATGGTAGGGGAAACTACATTAGGCCTATAAATGAAGAATTACTTTACAAAAAAAACAAAACATAGGCTCAACAATTAAATGAACAAATGACGTGCAAAGAAAATAAAAACATCATCACAGATTTTACAGACTGTTTTATGTAGGAACCTCCATCACATCAGAGGTGGATTACACTAATTTATACTTAATAAAAGCCCAATATCGGCTCAATGTATCAGCAAAACTATATACAGTATACTGGTCTAACCCTAGACCAATATATATCAATTCAACTATTATCTCCCACACTTTGATGACATTTTAAATCGAGCACGTTGTGAGAAGAATTTGTACAACACAGCCGTGTGTTACTGAGATATTCTCTCTTCCTCTGTAGCCTTGTAGTTTCTCATTTGGTTTTCTTTCTTTCAGCCCTCTATCTGTCTCTTGCATCTGCTGAGGAGACACCATGTAGGAGTGGTGGTTATCAGGCCCTGATCAATGCTAGCAGGAAACATACCGATTAGAATATGAACAGACCGCAGAGAGAGGAAAATGCGGCCATGCAAACACACACACACACACACACACACACACTCGAGCGGTCTCCAAGTCTCCAACTTTTGAATTTGCGAGACATTTGGCAAATATATGCGTTTCATTTGCAACTGTAATTCTTCTGATTGAATTACACAGTATGACCATATGCATGTGAATTTACTCTTTCTATATGAACAAGTCAGAGTAGCATTCCTCCCCTTTCTAAGTCACTCAGGATTTGAGTCAATAAGGGGAGAGAAGTCGCTTTCCACACACACACACACACACACACAGAGCCCAATTTACAAGCAGTCCATTTCAAAAGGCTCACATTTGCGTTCACACTAGCAACTTGTGATGCTCAGAGTTGCTCCTCTTGCTTTGAGAGGCAGTGGAGTGTATACAGGTTATTCTCTGCATTGTGAAATAGCTGTAACATAAGCAAGGCCTTTAAAGAAGTCCAGGAGCTTAACTGCACTTCTCACCCCATTGTTAGAGTCCCAAACAGTGACTTAGACTGGGGACACACTACGCCACTGAACAAGCTGTGAAAAGGCTGTGAAGATGTACATACTTAATGGATAGTTGGATTTTGGGAACACACACCGGTGACGACTAGTTGGATTTAAGGAACTCACACTTGACAATGAGTTGGATTTAGGGAACACACACTTTGACGACCTATTTGTTTTGGGGATCACGCTTCATGACAAGATTTTGGAAACACACTTGACGAGTTAGTTCTGGGGAACACACACCTGACAACCAGTTGAATTCTGAAAACACACACTTGACAACCAGTTGAATTTGGGGAGCACACACACTTAATGACCCGTTGGATTTTGGGGAACACACACTTGACAACCAGTTGAATTTTGGGGAACACACACTTGACAATAAGTTGAATTTGGGGAACACACACTTGACAACCAGTTGGATTCGGGGAACACACACACTTGACAAACAGTTGAATTTTGGGAAACACACACTTGACAACCAGTTGGATTTTGGGGAACATGCATTCAATGACAAAGGCCAGGATCACATCATAAGTTGGTTTTGGGGAACACTCACTTCCTGAGTTCTCACACCACGTGATCCCCCAGATCTCGCAAAAACACAAACTCTCGCACTACTACAACACTGAAGTCTTTACTTGCCACTTTTGGCAAACACTATACTTAATCTTCTTATTTACTGTGTTTGTAACTACTTGAGATTTATTTATTTAGTCATGTAGCCTACGTACTATGACCTGAAATTTATTTATGCAGCTTTAAACCCATTCAGAAACAAAATGGAATACACACAACTCAGGTAAGTTTAAAAAAATATGCATACCTTTAGTTTACTTTAGCAAAGGTCAAATTAGCAATACATAAAATATGAAATAATGCACCTTTAACGTTATACCTTCAGTATGAGCCCACACTCACACCACACACACACACACACACACACACACACAAGCCGGCAGAAATAATGTTCAACCAAACAAATAAAACCCTGTTGCAGGCCTGAGTCGCTGCTTTGGGAGCGGTGAGACCCAAAACTAATGATCAGTTCACTCTGAGCAAAAATAAAATACTGCGGTACCTTACAGTTCTGTAGATCTGTTGGTCTCCGTCGAAGGGCAGGATGGAGAATGGCGGTGTTCACGTGCCAGAGCTTCCGGGGTCTTCTATCCAGCGTGGCCAGAGGAACTATGAGCGATGTCCTGGTAGCTTATAGCGCTATCTGGTTTCTCCTGTATGGCGAAACTTCTGTACGACTGTCTCCACGTCGGCAAACAATCAAACTAAAGCTCACTGTGTTAGCTGTGTTAGCTAACAGTGGCTACAAGTCCGTTCACTGGGCTAATGAAAGGCACTCAGTTGCTAACGAGCTAGCATACACACAAACTGCGTATCAAACTTCGAGTAGAAATTTCCTCGGCTGCTCCTAACATGTAGCATGAATGTCCCTTTGTAGGTTATCGAGTTGACAATCAAAGAAACGAACTACACTCCTGTATGAATCTCAAACTTCTTGCTAATTCACTAGCTCAACCGAGCGAAAACTCCGTCCATCTCTCCTCTCACTCGTCAGACACGCGCATCTCGCCTGTTCACTCACATCAACCAATGAAAAACAAGCATTAAGGTTTTTTTCAGATACCACATCATTCTACAAAGTTACCATCTCCTAACCATGAACTCTTCACAATAAAACATATTGTATCTATCTTTCTAGATTATTTATTCCACAGCATCTTTTTTAAACATGAAATTTATATATTTTTTAACCGTTGAAAAATAACCCTATAAAATAGGCTAGCTTTTTAAACGTATTTTAACATTATGATTATTTATAACCATGCATAATATTTTGAACTGGGTTACATTCGTATCGGTTTCAATGGAGAGTTTTAGCGTCCCATGATGGTCTAAATGTTTCTGAGGCTTTTCCACCCTGACAGAAATACATCTGTGGAGGGGACACTGATTTTTTTTTTAATTCTTGGGATATTTGGTAGCCTCAGTGCAAAAATATCGGTATTGATACTGGTCTTCGAAAACCCATATTGGTCAAGATTTCGTGTTCAATCTCAGTCAACAAAAGTGTGAAGCACTGAACCTGTGAGTGCAGGGTTTGAAGGTTTCCTGCATTATTTTTTCACATCACAATCTTACCATACTAATACAATATAAATAAACTTGAAAAATAAGTCAAATGAAAGTACTTCCTTTCCACAGCCACACCTCCTTGTACTTGCCAAGAAACATGGCTATTATTTTCTCAAAAATATCCATCAAAGACAATCAGCGACCCCATAAATTCCCGGTTGAGCAGCCAACAAAAATACAACCCAATCAATCCAATATTCCCCCTAAAAATTACAGCGACAAATTACGTTGCCCCATTATTTGTGTTGCCATTCTAAATGTTACAAACCAGAATCCAGAGATCCGTATCTAAAAGTAAACTTCCTGTTGTTTGACTGGGCATTCTGTTTTCTGTTATTATTGTTTCCGATCTCTCGTACGTCCGGGATAGGGAGCACATAAAACCTAAATGTGTCTCCGCCAAGACGTTTTATGACAGATTTCTGACGTGGAAAAGAGGCACGATAGCGAGGAGTGTTTGCTTTAGATTGGCTATTTAAAGCCGGTTGTCTTTGGCCAACAGAAGGCGCCAAGTGGGGGGATCGAAAAGAGCCTATCAATTACTGACCTCAGTGGTCAACCTCCCGACCGGCTTGGACTCCCATTTTCTATCCTCACTGGGACGCACACACACACACACACACACACACACACATACAAAAGCCACAGGTTAAGTCTGGGGTTTTGGAGGGATCCCAGGGTGAACATTAATTTCTTAATGCATTTTGGATCCCATGGGGGCTGTCCCGAAGAGTAGGCCACACGGGACCACTCTGCCAACTCTCATGAT
This sequence comes from Centroberyx affinis, assembly GCF_046629955.1. Taxonomy (NCBI): domain Eukaryota; kingdom Metazoa; phylum Chordata; class Actinopteri; order Beryciformes; family Berycidae; genus Centroberyx; species Centroberyx affinis. The sequence continues at coordinate 27,580 of NW_027281506.1, read as the reverse complement.
AGGATTGAGTGACTGTGTAGTATGTGATGCGTGTGTGTGTGTGTGTGTGTGTGTGTGTGTGTGTGTGTGTAGTGTGTGTGTGTGTGTGTGTGTGCATACCAATGACTGCACATCTTTGCACGCGCAGTTAAAGTGTTTGGCGCCAACCGCAATAAAGGAGACTTCCAGTATAAACAACACTTTCTTTTATAATTTTCTCTCTCTCTCTCTCTCTCTCTCTCAATTTTCTTCTTTCATTTGTTCCCTCTTTCACCTTCTTGATGCTATCACACTGCATGGGGGGGGGGCTAACGTCTACACTGTGGAAAGGAAAATAAAGCCGTCATTAATTAGCGAGGTTGAGTTCCTCCTCTTAGAGGTTTGTTATTGCTATGTCTGAAGCGGGACGGAGACGTGTGGTTAATTGATCGACAGGCTCTCTGGGACTCGGTAATGTTAATCAATATTGACACGTGTTTTCTGCCCTCTCCATAACTCATAAACATCTCCGAGCAGGCGGCCGCACAACCGTCTGGGTATGTGTGCTCGCGGCAGCCAAACAAAAACAACCAACAAGTCCAAATTTAGGCTGGATATGAAATGGAAAATGCGTACACAGGCTAGGTTTTGACTAAAATGGCCTTTTGGAGGCCGATGCTGATACCGATATTTTTGGATTGAAAAATCACAATCAATGGCCAATTGACACAGCTAGTGTCAAATTTAACAATTTTCATGCCAAAAAATTCAAAATAAATAGAGCTATTCAGTGTTTCTCCCAGAACTTTTTTTCTTATCAGGGTGGAAAAACCTCTGAAACAGCATTTAGACCATCATGGAACACTAAAACTCTCCTTTGAAATCTCCCAAGATAATAATAATAATAATATACTCATGTATGCTTATGTGGAACCCAATCAGTGTCGCATTAGAATCAATCCAAGTTAAGCTCTCCCCATAGACAAGCAAGTCAAGTCAAGTCAACTTTACTGATATAACACTTTAAAAATACAAACAACATGGACTTAAGTGCTTTATAAACCACGAAAAAAGAGTCAGACATTGGAACACCCATATCAAAAGTAAGAAAAGCACAAAATAGGAGCAATAGGGCATAATAGAATGTGTTACCGACAGTGAAAAGCCAATGAATAAATAGGTTTTAAGACAGGTCTGTGTACAATTGATCAATTATGCAGTAAATATGAAATTGAACAAAATGCATTATATCCGCTCATCACATGAATGCATGAATATGTCATGTTTATTTATTATCCTGGGTTTCAGTGGAGAGTTGTAGTGTCCCATGATGGTCTAAATGCTGTTTCAACAAGAATAAAAATCTAGAGGAAACATGGAATTCTTTAATTTTCTGGCATGAAAATGGTCAAATTGAAAGAAAATATTTGCTGTCGGCCAGCGGCAATGCAAAGTTATCGCAACAAGTTAAAATATAAATATGTTTCATCTCGGCTATTGTCAGCTTTAGTCCAGAAATATTGGTATGGGCCTTTAAAAAGCCTCATGTCAGTCCAACCCTAGTGGGGACGGCAACATGGCAGCAGAAAGGGAAGCAGGAGGTCAGGGTGCTGGTGGAGGGCGACGAGGAAAAAGAACATTCGGGTCACCGACACTCTCCATCACAATAAATGGACCCATACATACTTCCCCCCCAATTAATGCATTAGAGGGGTCAGAGGTTATGTAAGCACCATCCTCTCTGCCGGGACTGGGCGGAGTCTCGACGCTCCGGGAAGTGTGACGGCCGACCTGATTGGCTGCTTTGGAGTGTTTGGTTTGTACGTCCAAAAAAAAAAAAAAAAAAAAAAACGCTTTTTGCATGGAATGGATTGGGTGAGGAAAGTGCTGTGCTGTGTGTATGGGCGTGTGTTTTGGTGGGGTAATGAAAAACTTCATAAAAAGAATTCTATGCTATAAAAATGCTGCGGCTTGGCCCAAAAAAATTAATATTATTCCAAACGTTTGAACGGACTCTAAACATAAATAAAGGCGTTGAGTTCTGATGGGAAGAAGTGGCCTTGACATATTGGCCAATTGACACAGCCTCCCATTGAGACCCACTCTAAAAGCTTCCTCGACATTAGCACTACTATAATAACTCCTTTTTTTCGCGATAAATCACTCAAACTGTACTTTCACCATTTTGTTTCCCGGGGAAACAGTGGAGGATATATTACATGGCTGACCTGTACATTCAGCAATAATCCCACGGGCTCGAGAGAAAATTGTAAGTAACTGAAGTTGTGTTTGGATAGAGGCCCCATCGCGGGGGAAAGTCGATACAAACTCACTTACAGAAGCCATTACTCTTTATTTATTCTAATACTGGCATGAATGGCGTATTATGGCGGCTTTCATCTGCCAGGTAAAGGTGTAGCACACTCCTCCTTTCTTTCTCCCCGTTCTCTCCCTCTATGTTTCTATTACAGGGGGGTTTAAAGCGAGAGCGCTGTCATTAGTAGAGCCTCGGGGTGAAAATTCCACATTTACGCTTAACACACACGCTCGCTCACACCTCACTAGTTTAAGCTTTTTAGGAAATGTGAGTTGACCTCCCCTTTCCTCACTACACCTCCCTCTAAAGAGACAAAGAGAAGAGAAGGCGAGCCTGTGATGCAGTGAAAGGTCTGCGGGGCATGCGGTTGCCGGCTCGCAGGTTTCTGACAGCTTCATTATGACGGGCCTCAGACCGTTAAATCATGGGATACATATTGTGGGAGTTCCATCTCTCATCACACGCTTGACACAATCTTAAAAGACTGTGATGCTTATCGTCTAGCCGAACTGTTTACAGAAGGGTTAGACCGATATACTGTGGCGATATCGGCCTTTTATTAAAAATCAGATGTGGTCCAGAGAGTGTCATCCACTTCTGATATGATGAAGTTTGATTGATTACATATTTATTGTAGAATTGATCAATACTACACTGATTGTCTATGGGAAGACCTTAACCTGAATTTATTCTAATGTGATATTTTGATCAGATTCTACACATTCAAGTATGAATGAATGTATACTTTTTCTATTGGGTTTCAATGAAGAGTTTTAGTGTCCCATGGTCTAAATGCTGTAGCTGAGGTTTTTCCACCCTGCCAAGAATACAAATCTATATGAAACACTGAATCTTTGTCATTTTTTTTACATTTCTGGCATGAAAATGGTCAAATTTAAAGCTGCAATAGGCAAGATTTTTATGTAAAAATCTGCCTGCCTAAATCATGAATTGTGGCCACAACAGACAACAATGTCCCACCCCCACTAATTGAGATGCAGTAGATTCGCCCTATTTGCCCAAATTAATTTCTAGTGTCACTGGCGGAATACAACAGTGTTTCCTAAACAGCAGTGAGTGAGCGCTCCGTCCAGAGAAAGCTAGACTCACCAATGATGGCTGAACCTCTTCACCACCTCCAGACATGAAGAAGACTTACTTTACTGACATGTTACATTATTTCTGGGTAATGAAGTCCTTCAAACTTTCAGAAATTCAAACAGTTATCTCCTGCTGCCACTTGGGGCCGCCAAGGTGCAAAGTTGCCTAGTGGAGCTTTAAAAACATATCGACACAAAATATCAGGTATCGGCTGCTTCGGTCCAAACAGTATCAGTATCAAAACCTCACATCAGTCAAACAAATATGTTTCATAATCAGAGAGTAAAGTTGAATGACTCCAGCAGATACCGACACTGAAAGAAACATCCATCATGGAGTCTAACAAGAAGCCAAGCAAGGTTGCACTTCAACACCGCCTGTCAATCATTCACCAATAACGCCAATTTAAAAAAAAAAACCAAGAGCTCCTTCCGTTTCAGTGTGTGCGAGAGTGCGCGCGTGTGTTTGTGCGCGTGTGTTTACGAGGGTAGTTGAGGCCATGTTATATTAAGTTTTAAGGGGATGGGTGGGGACGGGGGGGTGCACACACACACACACACACACAGGAACTGAGTCTCTCTCTCTCTCTCTCTCTCTCTCTCAGCGGCTCTACTTTGAAGTCGGGGCAGTTCTCTCTTTGAGGTGGTCTATCCCCGTTCTCAACAGCGCTAATCATGCGTGAAGAGAACATGCTCGCTCCGCGGTCGACCGGGCATCGCCGCTGATGGTTTCCCTCAGTCTCCGAGTGGTGGTGGTGGTGGTGGTGGTGGTGGGGGGGGGTGTGGCAGTCACTGATTAGCATGGCCTCGGGGGACCAACGCACCACAAGAAAGCACAACAAATAAAACTATGGGGGTAAACTCGTTCAACCGGCGCTACAAAGGTAGGAGGGTGCGACCGAAATTCGAAGAAAAAAGAGGGTGTTTTTTTTTTTTTTTGTTTGTTTTCCGCCGACGGGGAGGAACACCGGTGCAGATCACTGCTAGGGATCATAGTGAAATCATGGAAAAAATAACATATTTATCAAATCAGTGTAATTCAATTGCCTGCAGAAATTTTATTGGCGTATCGGGAGACGGGGGAAAGATTTTGAGGACGGGCCAGAGAAAAGTGTCAGGGATTGCGAGGCCTAGGGAGAGGAGAGCCGAGAGAGAGAAAGAGAGAGAGAGAGAGAGAGAGAGAGAGAGAGAGAGAGAGAGAGAGAGAGAGAGGAAATGGGGGGGCGAGAGGAGGGGTGGGGGGGGGGGGGGGGGTAGAGGACTTTGAGCTGGGGGAGGCACAGACAGTTGAGTCATATTTCAGGCCTGATTGGAACTGACAAAGTGTTATTGGAGGACTCAGTCCCCACAGCATTGTTTGCTTTAGAAAGTCAGGGCCAGATTTATTATGACTGAAAAACATTAGAGAGATCGGAAGTGGGGACAGCGCAGGGAGCACGGCATGTCTGTCTGCACACAGAGAGAGAGAGGGAGAGAGAGAGAGAGAGAGAGAGAGAGAGGGAGAGAGACGTACGAGGCGAGATCTGACACATTATGCAGTTTGTAAAAAAAAAAAAAAAAAAAGATCTAAAAAGGCTGGTGTTGAAAACGCTAAAGTCAAGGCTAATGCAGTCCGAAAAAGAGCGGCACAATGCCACCACTATAAAGCTGTCAGTGCTGGCAGCCCCTAGTTCTCCATTACTTCACTTATGGAGACAAATGGCTGCCATTTTGCCACGTTTAGTGTTACGGCCATCGGGGATGAGGGGGCCGAGGAGACTGATAAGCGCATACATCTCATGTCTTTATCTCCTGGAAAGGCAAAAGTTACTCACACTGTCCCTCTGCCGTCAACATCTGCCCTTATTTAGGAGTGGCAGCATTGCAGGTCGCAGCTACAGGTGTCGGCTTGGGACAATTTACCAGCTATCAAGAGCAAATAGGGAATAGTCCAACTGTTGGATTTAAAAGGAGTGGTAGTTGTAGCCTAGAGCAAAGCAGACTAATGACTGGAAGGGTGCAAGTTTGAATCCCTAGTCCAGTTGGGGAAAGTGGGTATGGAAATAGAATGAGTAACGCTGTCTCCTCCCTTAAAAACTATAGTCAAGGTCCATTGAGCAAGGCACTTAATAGAAAGGCTGATGTGATTTGGAAGTTCTAAGGAGGTGAAGAGGGGTTAAATGATTATAAGCTCTATTTCCCTGTGTGGTTTCGAAAATCTAACAACATTGGTTCGTACAGAAAGTGGGTCTGGGAAACGATTTGTAAAGTTGAAATTGTACACTGCAAAAAATGACAAATGATTTTAACTTGTTTCCAGGCCTATCAAGCTCATTTCATGATATTTTTAGTCAAATTGTCACTGCACTGGCACTGTCACTGCACTGGCAGATAATCTTGCTGGTTACATTTCACTTGATACACGCCAATATGACTTCTTTCAAGAAATCATCATAAAACAATGATGAAAATGTCCTGTTCCAGTTCCATTATCCTGAAAAAAGTCAAATTTGTTGAAACCGGTAAAATTCTCTGCCAGTGCAGGAAGATGATTTCACTAAAAAACATCCTAAAATAAGCTCAATAAGTCTGGATACAAGATAAAATAAGTTAATTTTGTCAGTCTTTGCAGTGTGGAATTCACTACAGTCAGCTGACAGCAGCTTGGCTGTCCAGGTGACAAACCCTCAGGCTCCAGCTGCTCAGCGGCCAGCAGCAGGGGACCGCGGTCGGGCCGGACGGCTCTCAGGTGTGAACGTGCGTTAACGTGAAGCCGGGCCTCGCCGGTCACTGGAAAAAGAGCATGTCGCTCCGTCGACTTTCCCTGGGTAAATAAAAGTTTCAAAAACAGTTGACACAGTGGGAAACACAATGGCAGCCGGAGCAGGGCGCTCTCATCCCGGCCAGCGCGCACACATGTTTTGATAGTTAATGGACAGTGTGGAGAGGCTAAGCTCACTGTATTTGACTAACCTCCGTCTGACCCCCCCACTCCAACACACACACACACACACACACACACACACACACATCGACGCTGGAACAGGGAGCGACAGCAAAACGAGGGCGGAGGGAGGGGAGGAGGAGAAAGGGGGAGAGAGGGAGGTGGAGAGGCCACGGCGGTGCATTCAGGCCCTAATGAATGAAGGCTCTAGCCGGTCGTTGCCTGTGTTGTGTTTGGCTTGGCAGGGTCTGTCCACACAGTGCGGTGGCACAGACAGGCCAAATCAGCTGACTGCCTCAAAGGCTTCGTCTGACGCTTCCACACACATCAGTTCAACAATTCAGTCAATTTAATCATTCAGAGAATGATTCAAAAATGGGAAAATCTGGTGCAATATTTCGACATGCGAGTTTGTTGCCATTTAGAGGAATGCAACGTTGAGATTTTAGACTTGTTTTTCGGTTTTCGCATTTTTGTTGTTTCATTTGAAAAATTGGAAACATTGGTCTAGGAGACTAAACTGGGCCTAGACCAAGAAGTGAGTCCAGCCATTGCTTTGGCCTCAAGATTAAAATTTGCATTTATTTAAACAGAAATAAAATGATGACACTGGTAAAAATAGCATCTAAAATCTCTTGACATTTTAGAATATTGCTCTAAATCTTTCATTTTTTTATTCTGAATTACTCTATTAAACAAAATGACATGGGCCTTCAAAGGCTGGCTAGTGACAGGCTACTCATATAGACAAGCCATTGGCCTTCCTAATACATCTAGCAGAGAGGGAGCACTTGTAAGTCAACAGCAGTTTGAGCTGAGAAGCAGAAATAGACAGAGAAAGATAGAAACCGAAAGACTGAGAGATGCAGATAAAACGAGAGAGAGGGAAGAGGGTTGATTAAAGATATAAAAAAAAAGAGAAATGTGGAGATTGGAGGAGAGAGCAGGAGCGGGAGGGAAAGAGAGAGAGAAAGGGAGAGAGAGAGAGAGGAAGATAGGCTGGCAGATGCACAGCACCTTGGCTGTGGCACAGTACAAAGCTCTTTTGCGGGAGAGAAATCCAGCGGGTCCTGAGCAGGAGGTAAGAGTGCCAAGAACTGAGCTGCCTGACAGATGACAGAGAGGGAAAATGAGGAAGGCAGCGAGGTGAGGAGAGAGAGAGAGAGAGAGGGACAGAGAGAGTGAGAGAAACAAAGAGAGAGAGAAAGCAAGGATTCTCAAATGTTTTCACGTCACAGGCCCCCAAATAGACCCACACAAGGCCACAGACCCCCATTTGATAAGATTTTGTCTAGGGACCCATATGGGGAAATTTTAGTATTGCATTTTTGACACTGTACACGCAGAGGTAATAGTGGTGAGAGTGAAACCTACACCGATACATTCTCTATTTCGGGTAATTTCTACTGAAGTATTCCTCATTTTGCAGGAAACCTGAAAATCCCCCAGACAGTCAGAAAGACAGAAAGAGTCTTTCGGCATCATAACTTTATTAATCACATAGTGTAATTGGGATCGAAAATTCAGAAATAACAAAGAAAATACACAATGCAATTGAGCCAGCTACACACAGGGCCATATATTATAAAAAAAAAGCAATCGCAAACATCATAGAAAATGTGAGATATCATCGCTTTGAAATCATTGCGGGGGACAGGATATTCTAATGTCAAAGTGCTGTGCAGGCTGTTCCATGGAGAAGGTGCGTGGTACCAGAAAACAGAGGGGAAGCTTCAGAAAGTAGAGCCGTATAGATAAATACAGTACAATGCAATGCGTTTCCCCTCTCGTTGTTAAAGAGATGACTTCTTGATATGAATCACAATGGTGAGTATGAAAGTCATAAGATAACACCGCACTTTATTAATCCCCTTGGGGAAATTCAGGAGTCATGCAAAAACAAGCCATTTGCTGACTTGATCATATCCTATTTTCAGCAACGATCATCATATCTTTTCAATGATTCTAATACTAGCTGTAATGACATTTCGTGAAAAAACAACGTCCACTTTCCCAGCATGCAGCAGAGGGTTCAACCAGAGTGCCACCGGTTCGTAACACAACAGTCATTTTCAAATTCGACCCCAAAGGAATCCGGTCATATCCGTACACCCTCCCGCTCCCCTCCCGTCCCTCTCGGTGAGGGTGGGGGTCTGGTTCTGTGTGTGTGTGTGTGGGGGGGGGGTGGTGGGGTGGGTTGGGGTGGGGCGGATAAGTTTGCGGTCTGATCCCGCGTGAGGGTTCCCTGGCCGGGTCGCGGGGTCGCGCCGGGGTCGGCGAGGATGTGCTGATCCGGGGGGGCGATTAGGCTAATGCGATTAGCCGCGATATGACACGCTAGCAGACCCCAGGTGTTAGCTGCGGAGCCCGAACCGCCGGCTGGAGGGGGGGGGAGCGCGGCCTGATGCGTTTTCTAAGGACAGAAGTGGAAAAGGAAAGGGGGGGGGGGGGGCGGGGTTATGGAGTCTGTTTTGGATTTTCAAAGCGTTTTTTAGGGATCGCTCCCACGCCAGACGTACAGTAGGCCAGATACACTATAAGACCCCGGGTCACGTTACAAAGATAACACCCAAGGTTTACCTTATTTATTAAGAGAAATGCAGTTGCTCTGAGGAGAGGTCAAGGCGCCTTCAACCTTTTAGTCGGCTTTGGAAAACTGCCCCGGCCATCGTAGCGCCCAGAAACTGTGCAACACAAAAAACTGCCCAGAGGGAAACAACAATGCTCTTTTTGGGTCCTATTCTCTTAACAAAAAAGGATCTATATGGCACCAGAAAATGGGTCTTTAGGGTTGTACCATAGCAGAACTATTTCTGGTGCGCTAAAGAAACTCAAATGGATCTTTATGGTGCTGTAAAGAATCCTTTCAGAACATATAAAATGCTCCAAATTAGCCATATCAAAATACTTTTTAGCAAAGTACTTTTTAGTTCTTTTATTTTAATAAATTAGCCGGTTATTTAAGTTGTTATAGTTCCATATAGAACCACTCAACCTAACCAAAGACCCCTTGAAAAACACTTCATTTCCTGTGTGCATTCATTTTCATTCACTTTCATTCATTTTCTGGCAACAAGATGAGCTGTGGAAGCCAGTGTTGTTGATGTTCTTTAATGAAACATCTCACAACAAACCAGAGGATATAGTAACTGAAACCACATTGAGAACTCACGAAAAAGAAAAGCAGTGAAAGAAAGATAAAGTGAGCGAGAGAAAGAGAGAGACAGAGAGAGAGCGAGATAGAGAGAAAGAGAAAGAGAGAGAGCAGATGCGGACTGATGTCTGTTTGACCTTTGACCTGGGCGTGGGTCCAGGCTGGCCCAGACGGGCAGACAGACGCTGTTGGTTCTGGCCGCGGACGCCAGCTGTGATGTATGTTTTCCTGGAACCAGAGAGAAGGAAGTCAGGGCTTTTAAAATATAGAGGATATCATTTATTTTTAATATATGGGAGTTTGGAGTGTCTGCACGAACTGCACCCAAGGACTTTATGGCCAATATGGACATTGCGCTTATAAAGCTGTAAGTTAAGTCAATAACTGCTGGTGACTGCTGTTTCAAATCCTATTTTTTCTTTAAGCTCCCGATCTTAAAGGGGGAAGACGTGTGTGTGTGTGTGTGTGTGTGTGTGTGTGTGTGCGTACATACGGCAGGCAGTGTACATGGGAACGGTAAAGCACAAGGCAGCATTGAAGGACAAGTCAGTTGGTGCAGGTGTCGTATCTGTGTCCGTCTCTCCTGTCCGCTCATCAGCACGAAAAGAAGCAAGCTTTGTGCCACACACACTCATGTTACCTCAACAAAACCCTGTAGAGACACCAGTCAGGGTGAGGACATGGCTTTGTTACCTGCAAAGGACTGTGGGAATGACCCAGAGGAGCTGTGGAGCAGCACCCGGTCACGCCTCCTTCTGTAGTTACCACTGGGACTCATGAGGTTTCTAAGTCCTGTGTCAGTCATTAAAACAGCTGCAATGACTCTTGGTTCTACATCAAATTTTCTCAACCATTATCAAATGATTCACGGTCTAAAAACAGACAAAAAGCCATGTATTTTTTAAATGTTCCTTAGAAGAGTTAGACTGATATATCTAAAAATCGATATCGACTCATCTTATGATGGAAGTTCCTCCCTGTTTTTAATCCAAGTCAATCTATAATCAAATGATCAATATTACATTGGTTGTCTATGGGAAGCCAATAACTTGAATTGCAGATTCCACACAAGTATGTTTTATTATTATTAGTTTTACATCAGATGTCTGACCAGAGAAATCATTCCAGTGTGGGAGGATTTTACTCAACAGTTAAGAGAACCCTAACCCACCTAAGAGAATTTCATTTGATGTAGAGTTTTGTGTCCAATAATGGTCTAAATGTTTTTCAGATAGGTTAAAATTCTATTCTATCTATTTTCAGTGAAACACTGAATGCTTATAGCCTTTTAGGGCTGTTTTGGCACGCAAACGGTCAACTTTAAGGTAATGACTGTTGGCACAAAATATCAGCTATCGCAGAATATCAGTCTTAAAAATACCATATTGATCAAAACCTAATCCACAGTCAACTCAAGTCACGTAAAGTTTATTTGTACAGCCCTTAATCACTGTTTCAGTCACAAAGGGCTTCACAACACCCACATTATGAAAACAGCAAATGAAAACGAACCCGACACCTCCCCAACCTTCGACCCTCAGATGAGAACAAGAGAAAACCACGAAAACCTCAAGGAGCGACAGACCAGCGGCGAACTGTACCTAACTTATTTGATCCATTCCAACCAGTAGTGCATTGGTTCCACAAAGTACCTCCTGTTGGAACACCTGGTCGTAGTCAGAGGTTCCTCAAGGACCCCCCGAGGTCCGGGGGGCCAAACCCGGGGCTTCCTCAGCCCGAACCCAGGGGCCACCCCGCCTTTTGTCCCCGGGACGCCGCCGCCGCTCGGATTCCCCGCTTCCACTCCCAGCTCCGTAAGAGAATACCCCAACTACATGGGGTCCTAGGAGTGGTCACGACCGCAAGTGTGTGTGTGAATGCGCGCGTTCGCGAAAGGATGAATGTATGTGTGTGTTTGTCGATCTGTGTTCTTAATCGAGTGACGGGGTGGACGTCCGTACGCTGCAGCTGACTGGAGCTGAATGGTGCACCTGCATCTTTGTTAGTGGTGCGCCGCCCCGAACCCTCACCTCCGACTTTTGACCTGTAACTGTAAACCTGGAAATACTGGAATACTGGTTAGTAGGCCTCCAAATATAGAGACATTGTGTGTGAGCTTGTATCTGGGTCTGCGCGTGCGTGAGAGGGCGCGTTCTATATGCGGGTCATCTGTGGATTCCCTTTACCTTGAAACTTCAAGGTAGCGGCCCGTTGATTGAAAATGCAAAACTTCCTTCGTGCGTGAACAATAGCCTCGGAGTCCCAAGTCCGGGGTTCAAACAAAGGGCCCAGGAAGTGTACAAAAGCCTGTTTGGCAGCTTCCAACATGTGAAGCCAGCTGCAAAGGACATTAGCCTCCTCCGCTGAGAATTCCGCCGCATGTTGGGGTTGAGAACCGCGGCGCTCGGGGGTGAAACTCCCGGCCGAACCCCCGACTGCCCCTTTAAGAGCTGAGTTATTACTACCCTTGTTGTTATTACTGCCTGTTTTTTAAAGGGGCAGGCAAGCCAGGGGAGTAATCCGCCCGTCAGCACTCACATTAATGGCCTAATTGGTCTCTTCTCTCCCAGTCAAAACGCGGGCCTCAGCCTCACGGAAACGCTAAGCCCTCGGAGCCCCTCTCGCTTAAATACCCGAGAAATGCCTGATGTCTCTGCAAAGTGGAGCCGTCACTACCCTTCCCTCTCTCTCTCTCTCTCTCTCGTTCACCCTGTTGTCACTCCCTGTTCTTTTTCTGTTTCCCCTCTGTCTCGCTCCGTGTCATCTGTGGCACCGGCTCAGAAGGAAGTTCAGTGGTTTTAACCTCCGGGCTTAAATGTACGTAATGTGTTGTCAACCCAAAGGCTACTAATGATAAAGGACGCGAGAGGCAGGATTACATACAATAAAGAATGGATCATGGGGGGGGGGGTATCTCTTACTGAGAGGAAAGTATTGTAAACTTATGTATTTATTTTGGGAATGAGAAAATAAAAGTTTTTGAATAACAGTTTACTCGATTTGTCATCAAGGCCTGATGCCGGTGTCCTAAGCTCTTACATATACCGGGTAAGTTTACATGCTCTTTCTCAGCAGTGCCCCTTTGCACATTTAAAGCTGCACTAGGCAAGATTTCAGTGTAAAAATCCACCCGCCTTATCAGCCTAAATCACAAAGCAGGGCTGCAACAGAGAAGAGCGCCCCGTCCCTAATAGAGGCGCTGTCGTTGTCACAGGATGTGACAAATCAAAACTTGCTCACCAACGTTAGATCTTTTGCCTCTCTCGTCCCTTTGGTATCCTTTGGTATAACATATCACAGATTAGCCGGGTGCTGTGTGCAGTTTACTGACGTCATATTTTTCTGGGTATTTCTGGGTATTGACTTTCAAAAAGTTCAACTTCTCACTGCCATTTGGAGCCATCGACGTGCAAAGTTGCCTCGTGCAGCCTTAAACTCATTTGCTGCCCATGACAGCTGCACTCATCTACCGCTGGCCACTGGGCACTAGAGTGGAGCAGTTGCAGGTTTAAGTGCCGTGCTCAAGGGCGCAAGAGCAGAATTTGTGGGGAAGGCCCTGGGTGACATCAGAACTCTACGATTCAACCCTCCAACTCAGTCTCCATTACCAATTTCCACTAAAATCCCTGAACTTTCAACCGAAGGCTTGCTTCAAGCTTGCGTGTGTGTGTGTATGTGTGTGTCCTGTCCTTGTATCCATGCAGGAGAGAGTGTGGTTCCCCTTGATGGATGATGTAACGGAGAGGAGTTGATGCAGGTCTCTGGCAGAGCACATCTCCATTCATTAACATCACTGTCCGCTGTCACCCCTCTGTGTTCAGACACCAACTAAAACACACTTTTTATACTCTGTTAGCACCAGCTATGAAGTCCCTCTGAAAAATATCGCAATTTCTGTTCCAAGCACAACCAAAGTTCGCAGAAACATGTCACCACATCCGTATTTTGGCAACACACACAGACTTTATACATCATAATCTAATTGTTTAGATGGCGGGCAGCATTTCTAAAAGTTCTGAGTGTCAATCCAGGGAGCTTTCCATTGCCTCGCGTTCCCCTGTGGGTCGAGCACAGAGAGGTCAGCCACAGTGTGAACACAGCTATCTGCAGACTGGGGGTTAGCCAGCTAAATGAAGAGATTAGTACAATGTGAACCGCCACAGGTGGACGCAGTTATTTTATCATTTCCTAAACTTAATTAAATCAGCGGCGGAGTGAGAAAGAGGACGGCAGCGGAGGAAAGGAGCGAGGGAAAAAGAGAGGCGAGGCGGGAGTGATCGACGCCTATCACCGTGGCCATCGACATAACTGGCTACCCAGTAGTTTAATTTTCAATTTAAACCCCCAACCTTCTAAAGGAGAAAGTCGCACACACACACACACACACACACACACACACACACACAACCAAGATGTGAGGTTAGGGGTTCGGGGGTTGGAGGTTGGGGTGAGGTGAGGGAGTAGAGCTCAGTTGGCAGTTTAGAGGAGGTGTGTGTGTGTGTGTGTGTGTGTGTGTGTGTGTGTGTGTGTGTGTGTGTGTGTGTGTGTGTGTGTGTGTGTGTGTGTGGGTTCGGGGCGGGAGGGTGGGGTTGGTGGGTGGGGGGGTGGGTGGTGGTGGTTGGAGCGAGGAGAGAGCTCATGTGTTAGTGTAACTGAAGCTGTCACCCAGCCCCAGGGTCACCTCCCCAAAGCACGCCGGCTGTCTCTTTTAATAGACTAAACACATATGTCTCTCTCCACCGCCACATGACGAGAGAGAGAGAGAGAGGGAGAGAGAGAGAGAGAGAGAGAGAGAGAGAGAGAGAGAAAGGGTGTATGGGTTGACTTCATAATTGGCCTGTCACAAATGACAATTTTCTAATGGTTTAATGGAAATTGACAATAACATGAGACGCAGCCATTTGGCCACATCTCATCTGCGTTGATTAGCAGAAGCTACAGCCAGCTACTTTCTGCCATTTGTCACTGAATAAGTCAGAAACACTTTCTATGACTACCATATCTATAGTGCACAATAAGGGAACACTCATAAAACATCATAGTTAGAACTTAGAATCAGTTCTAAGTAAACTGTTGGTGGCCAGTTGTAATATTATAATAATTTGTATTTCAGTAAGTAATCTTATGTCATACATGCACAAGGTAACTCACTGTATTAAGTATTGTAAGTACTCACAGTATACTGAAATGATCCACGCAGCATCACAGGTTACCATTGTCTTTGTTGAGTGAAGTGAAATGCATTTTAATAATAGACACTTTTAAATAAGCCACGCAACATTATAAGTTCATATTATATGCTTTAATTAAGTACAGTACCATGCCTTCTAATGCATCTGAAATGTCTTCTTCAGGTAAGTGATAATGTTGAGTGATAGAGCTTAAAACATTTCAACAGTATAAGTAATAAAAATACAGCATTCATCAGATGCTTGTGCTCATAATTCATTATAAGTTATATGTATATTTTAGGGGGGCTGCTGTAACACATTAATATACATTATGTAATTTTATAAGCATGCTTATGATTGCATCAGAATTACTTACCCTTTCCCTTATAATCATATAGATATGTTAGTCATAGAAAGTGATACCACATGATGGTGTAAAAATATGTTTTTGTCTGTAGAAAATGAAAAAGAAAATATTACAATAGGGCTACACTACATACATACATTACATATGGCAAAGTTCAAATCTATTAATTTTGAAACCATATGGTTTGAACAGATTTTTCCGCTCCAATCTATCAGACATCCAATATGTTGAGTTCAGAAAAGCCAGAGAAACAGTTTGTTAAGGAAACAGTGAGTAAGACTTATGAAACAGGGTTTAAGTAGAAAGATGATCCGCTTTCCCCTTCACCCCCGAAGCTGCTGTTCAAACGTGATTAAGGGACTTGTCCCTCTTAGCGGCTGTATAGGTGGCTGTGCGGGGCCGCTCAGGTACTGTAATACCATGGCACTGGAGATAGGAGAGAGGAGAAAGGAGAACAGAGGCAGTGGAGGTTGGCAGGGAGGTAAGAGAGACAGGAGGAGGCTTGAGGAAGGGCAGAAGTGAGTGAGGAACAGTGTTGGGTGGGTGGTGGCACATTTCAGTAGTAGGCTATTACTACTTTCCCCAGTAGTGAGTAGTGTAGTTTCAGTAACAACATTACAGATACTGACCCAAAAAAATAAGTTGTAACTTTACTGCAGGCTTTGCAGTTGTGTCCCAAATCTCCTAGCAATGGTGGCAACATGGAGGACCATTAGAGAATTGGCTGTGCAAAAGCGATGGCTAAATATAAAACAGCCAGGCAAGAAAAGGAGAGAGTTCTGAAAAAGATTGTGGTGGGGTGGGTGTAGCTCAGCTGAGTAACATTAAACCATTTGTTTCCAATTTTAGGTTACTTTTTTGCCTTTAGCCCTAGTCTCTACTGCAAAACACATTGAGTTGTAGCTGGAGAAGAGTCAGTTAGGATAAGATGACACTTGTGGGGAAATTAGGTTGTTAGCTAGCTAACTAGCCAGCAGGCAAATTTATCCAAGCAACATATATCAACATTAAAGGAATAGTTCACCCAAAAATGAAAATTCTGTGATCATCTACTCACCCTCATGCCAGTTGAAACACAGGTGAAGTTTGTCCATATAACACACAGGGAGGTTGCCAGCACAACTCCATAGCAGCCTTCTGCAAAACAACTGAAGTCAGTGGGGACCAGTTCTTCAGAGTTCCAAAAAGACCTACAGTATATTTACACCATCATTTAGTGCAAATCTTAACTACAGCTGATTGATTTGCAACAAATAATGGTGTATAGGTCTTTCTATTCACAGTGTGATTGTTTGGAACTCTGAAGAACAGGTCCCCATTGACTTCAGTTGTTTTGGAGAAGGCTGCTACCAAGTTGTGCTGGCTTTCACCTGTGTTTCATTTGGCATGAGGGTGAGTAGATGATGACAGAATTTTTGGGTGAACTATTCCTTTAACATGCAGCTACTAGCCATTACTACCACTAGCTTCTACTAGATATGTTAGCTAGTGTGCAAATCTGATGTGTTTAAAAGAAGGCAGTGATATTTAGCTGAGCAGATACTATGGTTAGCTAGCTAACAAGCTTATCGAAACACAAAATTGATCAGGTGTATCAATAGTAAACCAGTCAAAAACTGTACAGAAATTAATCAGCTCTGTTTATGGCCAAGTTATATGTTTAAAAACACAATCAGCTGTTCACTGCCACTGTTGCCAAGAGTTGTGGACTTCCACTATGGCTGCCAGAGACTATTATGTCACCTGAAAGCCCTCTTTAAACCACCCCCGAGTCATTTTTGTCATTATTAGTCATCGTCCTCCGAAATGGCACAAGAGTTTACTTACTTTTCCAGTTTACTTACTTATTCTCACTACTTTGATTTTTGAACATTAGATAGGCCCACTGTTTGGTTTCCCTGGTCAAAAAGCACCCAGGCTAGGCAATTGTTGTCTCAATTTGTGAAGGTCAGTGTGGATGAGTAAGTAACAAATGACTTCTCTCAGGAAGTGATAAATATAATAACAATATTGCTTTTGAAATGAGTAACAATGAATATATAACTTTTTGCAGCCCCCGACAGTGGTGAGGAGTTTTGTACGGGGAGGAAGAGGAGGAGGAGGAGGAGGAAGAAGAGAAGAGGAGGGGTGGGGGGTGAACCAGAAGGGGTCCAGAAGTGAGTCAGGAGAGCCCCCCCCCGCCCCCCCTTCAAACAGGCTCTTCAGAGAGCTGCTGGCTGGCTGTGCTGTTGAACTTGGCCTTGCCGTCACTCGGGGGTAACCCAACACCCGGCACAGAGGGGCCTGACAGACCCGGGAACGGGGGGGGGGGGCGGGAGGCGGGGGAGCGGGAGGGAGGGGACAGGGGCCCCGCTGGGACGCAGAGTGCATTTCAAACCCATCAGTGTCAGTTAGTTCACTAAGTGGTGACATAATCACCATCGCCATGGCTGCTCCTCTGGGAGAGCCGGGCAGGGAGGGAGAGGCGGTGGGAGCCCCCGGGCCTCTCCCCCCTCCTCCTCCTCCTCCTCCTCCTCCTTCTCCTCCTCCTCCTCCGGTCGCCCCACTGACTCCATACGGCAGGGGTGGGGTGGAGTGGGGTGGGGTTAACAAACTACTCCTCTTGTGCACAGACAACCAATTTCTCAGAACTTCTATGTACTTCATGAAGTGGGTCGGCCGATACGAGTACAGATTCAAGCACCACTCAGCTCACAGTCACTCATGTTGCCCAGTACTGGCCTATTATGAAACAGTTACAGCAACAAGTGCATGAATTGCCTTTATTCTTTCATTTGATAATATAATGCACTGACCATGGTATAACTATCCTCAATCAAGCAAAACATTAAACAAGAGAGAAAAATGATGATAAAAGAAGCGTCTCATTTGGTCAAACAATTTATTGATGGAGTGTGAAAAACAGCTTATTCAGAATAGGTTAACAGATAAAAAGCAGTATATTCAGAATAGGTTAACAGATAAAAAGCAGTATATTCAGAATAGGTTAACAAATAGAGAGCAGTATATTCAGAATAGGTTAACAGATAAAAAGCAGTATATTCAGAATAGGTTGATAAAAAGCAGTATATTCAGAATAGGTTAACAAATAGAGAACAGTATATTCAGAATAGGTTAACAAATAGAGAACAGTATATTCAGAATATGTTAACAGATAGAAAACAGTATATTCAGAATAGGTTAACAGATAAAAAACAGTGCAGTAGGCCAGGCCTAATAAAACAGAATGACATTTAACCTGCATATCCAACATCTTTTGTGCCTATGAACTTCATAAATAACAGCATTTCGGTACTGTCACACGTCAGGAGACATTTTTCCAAGTACGAGTACCTGGGAGCTGCAATACTACAGCTACAGATGCAGTATTGCTCTCAACACAGTGTACTGATGTGTACTTGGCCCATGTCGAAGCGACAGCAGAACCCTGCCCTAATGGAGTCGCTCTGAAGCAGCGATATATGCGGCAGTATGCTCGCCACTAACTTAGCCTGTTTTGTTTCCTGTTTCAACCACATGAATGGCAAGGAAACTACCAAGGCAGTCACAGGAAGACAACAGGCTTGATCCAAATGACTGGGACAGCTTTTCTCAGAGAACTTGAAAGTGATGCTCTTGTTTATGTCTTAGCCTCTGTTTTTTCCACTTCGAAATTTGACAAAAAGGCAAATACCCCAGCTAACTTTTCCTCGTATCGACCGTGAACTTTTGATCTCTTTTGATCTCCGTGCCCACCGTTTACTGTGCTAAATATTAACTGCGTCAAAAGGCCAGACATTTCCAGCTCGCGCTCTCCAAGATCGAAATCAATTAAGTCTTAAACACCAGGAAGTGACTGATTTTCGCCGAAGCCCCCATTAACGTGAAGACCGGGGGTGCGGGGGATGTTTTGTCACCAGCCTGCTTATCTTCGCTGACACTGGCATACATCAAAAACACAGATGAAAAAGTAGCTCACTAGTGGTTTTTTTTTTTTTGTTTTTTTGTTTTTTTTTTATCTGGCTGTGGCAGCTATCTGGATAACATCCTAACCTGAGAGCGGTGTGTCTTGGTCCAATCTGAGAAAAGATGGCTATCGTCCTGCGAAGCGATGAGACATCACTTTGTCACCGCGGCGACTACGACGACTGCCAGCGGCCGCCGTCATTACCTATGCGGCGCCGCGGCAATCTCGGAAAAAAAAAAAATGTGAATAAATGTCTGGATGATGTGATCACCAATAAAGCCCCCCCCCCCCCCCCTCCTGCCCCCCTCCCCTTCCATCAGCGTTGGCTATCTATTGATGGACAAGACAAAGGAGCTTATCAAACAGGGCCGATAACACGGCGGCCAATTAAGATATGCTCTCACTATCACACAATATGCGTTCACTATCACTATCAAAGGGTGAGGGAAAGGAGAGGGGGATGAATGGGAGCCCGTAACATGCGAGAAGCCTTGTAAACTGAAGGAGTGTTTTGAAATGATATTTGTCTTTTGAGAACAGGGGGGATGAGAATTAGTTTTTTGGACTGTAGTACATGTGCAGTAGGCCTATGTGTATTAGTTGAGGAAAATGCCCAGTATTGGAGTAGTGGGCACTAGATGGCACTAATGAATGGTAATTACACTGACCTGCTCTCTGTCGAAATTAACACTAATTATTCTTCCCAATAAGTCACTGCACCATATAATTACACAGGACACTAATCTGCCAAACAAATAGTAAAGCAACATATTTGTATAGACACTTTCCTCAAAATATAAAACGAATGTATTGCTCTTGCATTTTGACCATGCTTGAGTAGAATATTTGAAGGATTTCATTAGAAAATGCTGTACATTGATTCTGTGTGGGGGGAATGCAACGTTTCTATCTGTAAAAATGTAACTAATTGTTATGCGCAGGTCTTACAATGACTCATACAGGGGATCTGTGGGTCTGCAAAAATTTCGAAAAAGTCTTACAGTAGGTTTTAAGTAAATTTAAGGCCTTACAAAGTATTAAATACAGTTATTAGAGGTCTTATTTTTTCACCATGTAATGACAGGTGTTGGTCCACTCTTAGATTAATACAGGATATAGTTAGTAGTACAATATGCATACTATCACACACATCTGGACTTAATTCCTTTAAAAATATACTTTCCTTGTGTCCTTTTTCTTATTCTGCCCATTTACAATTTCAGAACCTTAGCTATGTTCAATCAGAAATTCTGATTTCTGATTTGGTTGATTTTACCAGCTTTGTCCCTATTTTGATCTATAGATTGCTCTTACTTTCATTTCCACGTAGCATTTAAAAAACTGTCTTTCTGAAACCTGCAGGTATACATCCTGTTATAACTTTAATAGTAACTCATAATGTGCTTTTTTCCATGCCAGTGGGTGTAGGTGTCATTTTTTCTTTTTTTTTTTGTAAAATCTCATTTTGGAAAGAATCTCCTCATTTCTGTGATAACAACTACCGACCGCAAGCAGCCCACACACACAGAAACCCGAGCTGCAAGTGAGAAAATTAATAAAACGGAGGCAAAACATGCAAACTACACACTATACACACTGACTGGGATTCAAGTACAGCGTGCGATCGGGGAGGACTTGAGCCGGGTTTTCGCAGATAATGGTCCTGAGACGTGTCAACTTAGTGGAGATGTCAAACCTCTGGTGTTTATGAGCGGGCCAGGGAGCAGAGCGATAATGGCGTCCGGTGACGGGGGGGTTAGTTATCGTACAAACGGGGGTCGGCGCTCTCTCTCGACCCCCCGGTGCCACGGCGGCCCTCTAATCGCCCATCTGGGCTCCGTGCCGCCGCCGTCCTCCCGTTTGTCGCCAGACCTTATCATAGGCAGGGGCTTAATCTGCACCGGTGATAAGATATGTGCCGCTACACACACACACACACACACGCACACACATAAACACACACTCCTCACACTCCTCATGTCGGCTGCTGATGCTGTGATATCTGCGCTTGCGTCACTTACTGTTGCAGATTATTCATTTGCTCCTTTTTTCTCCCCTTTCTGTCGCAATTCTGAGAATTCCCCATATTTCCCTCTCATTAATTTGAGCTAATAGGCTGAGTAAGGTGATTCATGTGCAAAAATGCAACACAGAGCAAACAAGATGACATGTATTATTGATTTTGGATTGATTTATGGGAAAAAGGGCTGTGTAAATGACACCACTCGTGGTTTACAATGCTGAGTTCACTTCAGTTGACCAAAGTAAGCTGCAGTCTCAGCGCTAATAAAAACCTTTATCCTGTTCTGTCAAACCAGTAGAGAACTTGTACTTTTTTGAACGTGGGCTTTTTCTCATAGACGTGAGAGAGCAAGAGCCGCAACAATAAAATGCCCCGCTGATGTGATACCATCTCCCTGTTCTCACACACTTTCACTCATTAACGGCCTACGAACAGAACAGAAACACCACTAAAAATAAAAAAAAATAAAAAAAGGAAAGAAGTCTGATTTCACAGATTAGATAACGCGAGAGTGAAAAAAAAGAGGTTTATCTCTAAGTGGACACGTCCTTGAGTGTCTCTGAAGGCTGCCATATAAGGTCAGGCTCTTCATGTGGTTTAGGTAAGCCGTGAGAGCAGGCGAGACAGCGAGAGGGAGAGAGACGGAGAGGGAGAGAGAGAGAGAGAGGGAGAGAGAGAGAAAGAGATCATCTTGGCATGACCCCGAAGTCTCCTCTGTGGTGTTTGAGCCCCTCGTCTCCACAGGCTGCAGCTTGGCGCTCAGGGACAGAAGCCCACCGCACTGCAGACACTCTGTTTCACTGCAACAGCCGAAACACTTCAAACAGGTGGATAACAAACAGCAAAGAGTTCATTTCAGCCCATATAATACAAGATTTCTGCAGTTTCATCTGTTTTGTTTCTTTAAAAAAAGGCAGAGGGTGAATTACCCAGCAAGCATTTGACAGACGGCGGCTGCATTAGAGGTGCGGGAAGTGGCCAAGTTTGACATCACTCCAAAATTTTCATATAATTTTAGTATAGTATGGTAAAAAAAAAATCTATAAAAACAGCTTTGGAAACTTTTTTTTGCACTGTTGTTCGAATAAATTTAGGTCCCGAATTCACAAAACGACACCGGTAGCAGCAGAAGTTCAACATCAACCCAAAATTGTCATAATATTTTATTATTGCACGGTCAAAAATCCTATTAAAACAGCTTTGGAAACTGTTTTGCACCGATGTCCGAAATAAATTTAGGTCCTGAATTCACAAAACGACGAATACGGACATCTCAACTTTCATTTCGGCACTATTTTTTTTCACAGTATTCACACGCTTTTTCAACATCAGCGCAGTCCACATCTACTCAAGCTCAAAATCAAAACGCTTGCTTGCTAAAATGCCATTTCATAAAGCTGCGATCTCTCTGCAGTAAAAGATGGAGGCAGGGAGAAAGTGTGTTAAGTTCGCAGCAGATTTGGCGCTGACAGCAGTGGAAGGACAGGCCGGTAACCTGAGAGAACCTGTCTCCCCGCCACCGCTGGACCGCCGCCCATCGCTTTATCACCGCCGCAGCGGAGCAAAAACACACAAAATATGTTTACACCGCGCTGATAAGATCCAGCACTCTGCAGCCATGCGCGTCTACACTCAATATTAATAGATACTGTAAAGCGGATGGTAATATTGCCTCTTAGCGGCGTTTGGAACGGGGGTGTGGCTGCTGTTAAGTCTCAGATTAAAACCACAACGGTTGGATTGTCACAATAATTGAGACAAAGATTATCTGTCAAAGTCATTGTGAGAAATTTCTATTTTTTGACTCTCTTATCTTATTCTTTTATCTTCTATTTAACTTGTAAATTCACATTTTTTTTATCAGCCACTTCCCATATTTTTGGGCTTTATTTTGTTTTAAACTCAAATGATTTTTTTTTTTTTTGTGTCCAAAGGCCCGTGTGCAGCGTTTCAAACAGCTCTCTTTTTTTTTTTCATACATATTTGCTTATCAGATGCGGCGTGGATATCGATTTCCCGGATATGGGGTGATAAGGTCTTTAACAAGGCCCGCTCCTCTCCATGAGCGCCGGTGAATATTTTATCCGCCGTGGATTATAATGAGTGATTAAGCTCGGGCCGGGGCCATATCGCCGAGAGCCATCCTTAAATAATTCACCGGCAAAACTGTATCGATAAACACGCTTAGCGCGATGCGGTGCAAAAGTCATAAGCTGCTTGCTTGCTGGACGTTAACGCACCGAAATTTTGATTTAATGCAAAAAAAAAAAAAGCGGTGTAAGCCTCCAAAGCGGTGTTTGCCAATTGTAAGTGTGCTTCTTTCCCCTCTCCTAAAGTTCCCCCCCCCCGTAAACAGTTTGAATTGAATAGAGTGCTGTGTCTATGTGAGTGTGTGTGTGTGTGTGTGTTGAAGAAACAGTCCGAGGAGGAACAGACTTTAAGGAGCCTGAGAGAGAGCTATATAATGGTGCCTGATGACAAGGCAAGTGATCTGGGCTAGTCGGAGGCGACCGTGGCCGGCTGTAACCTAAAACACACAGAAAACGCCAGAACACCCCCCCCCCCCCCCTACACACACACACACACATGTACACACACACACATAGAAACACTTGCCTGGCAATATACATATCTGTCGTGTGTGAGTAAGCATGAGAGTGAAGAGGCGGCCACACACTTTGCAGGTTTTCTATGAATTCTCCACTAGTTTAAAAAATCACAGGAACTACTTGCATTTTGTATCACGGTTTCATACCCAGAATATGATTTGCCATAATGTCCCTGGTATTGTTTTTCTTCTTGCATCATTTTCCTGTCTGACAAAAGCTACTTTTTTTACTCAGCTTTTTGGTCAAAACTGAGTGAAAAAGTAGCAGAAAAACACCTCTAATACGGGAAAGTTAAGTGCAGTTTTTGCTTTATTTCTAATTTCAGCATAGCTTTACAAATCATCAAGACTTTGCTCTTGATAAAATAATAAAATGTCCCCTTTTAAAGTAGACAAGACATGACAGACAATGTGGTTTTTAGGAGGGAAACAGTAGCAGTTTTCTCCCCCCACATGCTCATTTCTAATAAGCTAAATAAAGTGGAGTCGCAGCGAGAATTTCTCAAAGCCAAGGTCTAAATCAAGGGAACTCATATCACACTCATAACCCGGGCTTGTCATATTTACAGCTACTGTGAAAAATGGCTGCAGACATACGATGGAGGGCAGCACAATGCCGCCACAAGGTCTTCTAAGACAAGTATGATTACTGTTGCTCTTTTGCCCTTTCATGCCGGGTATTTTACGACGCACTCTCAATAGCGAAGCACCAGCTGTAAAAACCGAGGGCAAAATAATAGAGAGATCAAGACCTTATCAAATAAGTTTTGGATGGGAAATGTCCCCTATATTTTTTTTTTCTCCTGGACCCTTTATTATGCAGGACAGGCGGCGTACAGTGCATGCTTGTGAAAACGGGAATAATCTCATGCAGCAGATTAAGTGGATTAATTAGGGTTTTATTCATCAGGGTGAATTGGTACCTAAAGAGCTTCCCCCTGCAATGACAAGGATTTTTCACCCTTAATTATCCCGGGCTGTGGAATGCGGTCCTGCCTCGGCGACGGTGCGCCCGAGAAAGAAAGAAAGAAAGAAAAAAAAAAAAAGAGGAGGCATATCGCTCTGCAGACGCACTGTGGAAATGTGGATCTGTATGCCTCCTCTACTCCCAGTCGTTTGTTTTAATTGCGGCACGTTACGGGATATTTTTCCTTTTTTTTTTTTTTTTTTTTTTTCTCTTTCTCGCTGTTGTGTGTTTTTCGACGACTCAAAAAAAAAAAAAAAATCAAGACTCTCGCCCTGCATGGAACTGTGTCAGACCTCAAACTGTTATCTCAGTATCGGGACCCTCATCAGCCTCAACTCTTATCTACACCATCATTTTCCACTTGCCGAGCCTTCTCTCTCTCTCTTTCTCTTTCAGTCTCACACACACACACACACACACACACACACACTCTCACTCTCTATCTGTTCTCTATCAATAGCCAATAGTTGTTAGAAACCACCAAACTTAGGCACCGGCATGTTGCGCAAGCAGCTGGCATGAGAACAGACAAAAAAATGAATTGCTATTAATAAAATACAAGCCCAACAATGCATTTAGAAATGCTTTTTTCATAAAGAATTAATTGCAGCCTTCCATTAGCATTAGCATTTTACCAATTGATGCTATGAGTTAATGAGGGTTTTTAATACCTCAAAGGTGCAGAAGTAACCTGATTTTTAAAAAGCATTTTGAATGAGAAATTACATTTATTTATGTATGTATCTACTTACTTATTACTAGTGTCATTCTATAATAAGAGGCTAAACTCCTGCCAGGGTGTCCGTGTAAATAAATGTTAAATAAAAAATAAATCATGGTCGAACATGAATGGTAGAATTTGTTTAGGGGACTGAAACAATTTTAAAAATGTAGAAAGCAAAAGTGACAAACTGTTTGTTAATGTTTCATGTGTTTTATTTTGCCTCAAGTACATCAATTCTGCAATTACTGTAATGAATGAAAATATAAACTTTATTTGTATAGCACCTTTCTAGACGCACAATCACAAAGCGTTTCAAATTACGAAACAAACGTACAACAGGTAAATACGCAAAATGCAGCCATTACATAAGACGCAGCACAACACACAGCCTGACAGAGAAAAAGGCTGGTTGGAGACTCTGAGCCAGTCTTAACATTCACATGCAGGCCGATCCACAGAGGAAGGCATCACATAAAGATAAAATCGTATTTAAAAAAAAAAGTCACATTTCCGTACGGTTAACGTTCAATTACCGACGCGCCCGGTCGGGACGGGGACAAGGCGGGTGCGGCGTGTACGAGGGGGGATGGGGGGGGGGACACACCAGCATTTTCGTCCTGGGGTTTTTTAAGAAAGTGGTGGAAAGTCGATGGTTTTTTAAGGCCCATTCAAGAGCGAGACAAGAGGCTTCTCAGAGAAACAAACGTGGAAGTGGATTTGGGAGTTTCTCAAGTTCCAGCCCTTTCGCAGTCGAGCACAAAGAGGCCTGGGAGGAGCTGAGCATCCCCCCCCCCCCCAACCCCTAAACAGTCAGATAACGGGGGTTGGGGGGTAAGGATGGAGGGGGTGGGGGGTGGTAGAGAGGGGATAGATGGGTACTGGGGTGGGGGTGGGAGGGGTGCAAGGGGGGGGGGTGGGCATTCACCGACCAGGTCAGACGAAATGCTTGACTGGCGAAATGTCTGATACCCATCTACGGTCTTTAGTCTCCCCCCCCCCCCCCCCGCCACCCCCAGCTGACTGACAGCCTGCTCTGTGGGAAGAGGTGTGTGTGTGTGTGTGTGTGTGTGTGTGTGTGTGTGTGTGTGTGTGTTAGCATACTTGCATTTGCGTAACAGTGAGCACAGGCAGGAATATAAGTTATATAAGCGATAAGATGAAACTTTAATGGGGGGGGGTATTGCTATTTGCCATCGCAGCGGCAAATAGTAATAGGATACAGCAAGGAAATAAACAAAATATATAAATAAGAATATGCCAAATAAGCGTTATATGAACATATGCAGCTGCCAATTTCAACAGTAGATCATATTAAATACTGTATATAGAGGATACGATGAAAAAGATATGAAGACAGCGTGCCAGTAGCAGTAATAGCAGTCGAGACAAAAAATGTGAAGAATAATAATTATGTAACAAATGAATGAGGAATATGAGAGCATGAAGAAAAACAATATGTGAAATATATGCATATATACAAATATACAGCATATATACTGTAGATGATGTGCAGAGCAAGAGTTTCCCCTATTATTGAATAGGTGTGGTGGGTCATGTTGCTTTAAAGAGCCGCTACTGAAAGAATATGGGTTTCAGTGGAGAGTTTTAGTGTCCCATTATGGTCTTAATGCAGCTTCAGAGGCTTTTCCACCCAGAGAAGAAGAAAAGTGCAGATTCGGCGATGTGCACGCGTTACATCAGACTGCCCAACCCAGCCGTTTGCGGCCCCGTGACCCCGAGCTACTACTGCTACTGTAAAGAGGCTGACACCTACGTACAGTAAGGCCACTGTCTGCACAGGCGGCTTCAAAGGTGACATTTTACACTCCCATATACAGGTGCTGAGGAAGCAGAACGCAGCATGCACAAAACAGAATACAGTAGTTTGTTTCCTTTGTTTTCCACTGTACCGTATCCGCAGCCGAACTTCAAACGCGTATATTGTTTTTGTCTTTTCTTGTCGGCTCTTAGCGGCTCTTAGTGACTCACAGTTCGGAGGTAACAGAATACGTGTAACAGGAAAGTTAGAGCCTGGTTCGGGAGTAACAGAATACATGTAATGGGAGAGTGAGAGTCTAAGTACAAAAGCGAGGCAACTGTCATCCATTACAGTTCATGAAATAAACAGTTATTTGATTATTAACTGGAACGCTCCTCGACGTAAACAGGCGTTTTAACATGAGATTATGAGAGAATCGTTTTACAAAATTTGATGGTTAATCAAATTATGCCATTTACAATTTGTAAATTGTAAAGAAACTTTCTTCTTCTATGGAGTTTGGAGGCAAGGTAAACCGAAAGTTGATTCCATGACATTTTTCA
>NW_027281505.1:0-79506 GCF_046629955.1 Centroberyx affinis | reverse complement strand
CCTGATTCATTCATATCAATACTGGAAGGCTAATTACCATAATCACGAGTCATTGGCAGTGCTCCTCATCAGTTTTGATTGCACACTTCACAAATACTGTGCAAACATAGTCACTCTCAAGAAACGAACAGCAATGAAAATAAAATACAGTATTCCATGATTCAAAGGATGCCGGTTAGATTTAATTCCTATGAAGTCGGATAAAGGGGACATACAAATACCTGCTCTTTTTTGCTCTCCACACTTTTTCACAGGCATTACATGATGTCATACTGTAATAATGTGATGGTATGCTTTAGCCTGGTAAATTACTTACTTGTTTTCTATTGTAAAAAAAAGAAACACGACTGAGGCAAGTTCTCAAATTGATCAAGTTCAAGTTGAACACAATACTGTTTTTACAGTTGTTTTTCTTAGGTTTTTCTTAGGTTTCCAAACCCTCTTCTATGGATAATATGGAGATTGATTTGATAAAAGATGTGTAAAATAGAGACATCACTGCTCTAATTCACCTTAAAACATAAAGCTTTCACATTTCTGGATATCCTACTCAAGGTTTCATACCTTTTCTCAGGGGTAGAGTGCTCTCTCTTTGCTTCTTTGTCATTGAATAGCCTGTCAGACCATGCATGACAGTGGAACCACTAGTTTACATAATGAGGAGAAGGATCTGCATACAAAGAGCCTAAAGGCTAGGTCACACTTTATGATTTTTAACACATTCTAAGCCTGATTGGACCATCCATAGTGTGAATGTGCTCAAGACTGACCGATGACTCCAGACCAGTCACAGCCCAATAAGATTTTGTGTGTGATTTCGTCGGGCCAGTCTGGCTGGACTTAGTAGTGTGAAACAAGACTTGCCAAGACTGAAATCTGACAGTGATCCTGGCACCAACCAACAGGAGTATAGCTCAAGGGTGAAGAAAAAGAGAATGAACCAGAAGAGACTTCCTCTCATATAGATAATTTATTTCAGTAGAGATTTCCAACTCCACTTGCTCCACTTTTTTTTTTGCTATACAATTTTGGTATTATGGTAATAAATCCCATAGAAATTGCAATGTGCCTGGATCAACCCACCTAAATATACAAGTCTAAATTCAGTGAAAGAAGGCTCATATACAATTCTTCATCAATATTATCCTTGTAATCATATCACTTCAAAATGCATTTGTAATGTAAGCTGTAGTTTCTCAGCCATGGAGCAAGAAATGATCGAGCACCTATTTTGTAACTGCATTCACAATGAACTGTTGTGGATGGATGGGGAAAATGTTTTTGAATGACAGAATCAGGTAGTGTGTGATACCTCATCTTCATGTGTGTGACAACCCATGTCCGTTGTGTAATGTGCACAGCTTTCCGACGGGACGGCAAGCATTTACTCAAGACCATTCATTTAGTTCTTGTAGCCTGACATAGGTTTAAATTGTACTATTGGCAGTAATTAACTATTTGCATGACTGTTTTGTTGTGTGCTTGCAAATAAAGCAATGAGCAGAGATGACCTGGGATCTCTGACAAGCACTGCATGAGAAACATTATGAATGTGACCTGATCTGTCATTTTTAATGACATTGCCTTGAATCTTACAGGATAAACCTGCCCAACAAAAAACATACATGTGTCCAGTACTGTAAATGTGATGTAGTAATTCTGCTACAACTTCTCCTAAATATTTGGGCCTTAAATGGCTGTATTTTTAGAATTCTAGACTAGACTTGAAATATAACTATACAGATTAGGCTAAGGATGTCCCGATCAGCTTTTGTTTTGTTTCCGATCCAATCCAAGTCCTTTAATATTGAGCATCTGCCAATACTGAATCCCGATCCAATATTTTTGTCATTAGTAAACAGCTGCGTACTACAACCATCAGTCTGATCAATCTAAAATCAGTAAAACAAAACTAAGCAAGGAAAGATAATATTAATACTTTAAGAATTAAGAATGAATTTATTAAGGCGTGGCTCCATTTGTTTTATATAGTTTTTATCATTGTTAGTATATTTAAAAACAAAATACCTTTCCAATACACAAACGTTGAAAGCAGCTCTGTTGCTGCCACCCCTTGAAACACTTGTATTTTAAGCAATACAGGTAACTGCTTTCTCTCTGCAATTTAAAATAATTCCAGTCTGCAGACATGATGGTCGCCTCATTCTAGGGATGTTCAGAGATGCTACTATTTGTATTTGTATCTGTATTTATTCACCAACCAAATAATTTTTATTCGTATTTGTATTCAGATAAATCTGGGGGTGGGCGGAGCTTAAACATAAGTGGGTGTGGTTTAGACTGACCATTAAAAATCCCTCAAATTCTTAGTTTTGTAAGCTAACCCTTGTAATCATTGCCCTTGCTGAGACATTAAAGCATTAAACTTATGGTTTTACAATGGCATCAACAACAATGAAGTATAAAAACAGCAATCTAGATGTTATGTAACCATAAACATAGGCTTTTTAAGCACAGCCATAAACGACCATAGTCATAAACAATTATGAAGAGGAAAGAAATCTCCACCCTGAACTTACTGTATGCTTGAAAGAACCGCATGAACGCTGGCAGAGACTAAACAGTCAATTATAAACACCTTCATTATGAACTTCTCTAAGCTGTATTTTGTGAAGACCTGTGGTGTGGAGCAATGGGGAAATACAACATCCTGCGGTACTGAACAGACTCAGGACAGTCGTAGGGTAGTAGGGTAGGTCTTCAGTTTTCTTTTTGATACAGAATAAGTAAGGAGTAGATGTAAGTAAGGAGTAGATGTAATAATAGATCAGATAACTTACTTAAAGGATAAGCTGGTGTTTTTTAATGCATTGCTTACCGTCAACAAATCGTATGAAAAAAAACAAAATCAGCAATGATTTTGTTTTGCCAACAAGTCTCGTCCATGTAGCCGGTGCCCAATGAAGCCATGTCCCAGCAGCCATAGAACTCCATTGTATTAAAAAAACGATTAAAAACACGTCAAAGAGCCATGCCCTTGCTCTGGGCAGCATATTTCATCATCGCGATGCACCGGGCCAGCCGACTTTTTCCTCAAACAACTTAATAAGCCTGCTGTAGACACGTTT
This sequence comes from Centroberyx affinis, assembly GCF_046629955.1. Classification (NCBI taxonomy): domain Eukaryota; kingdom Metazoa; phylum Chordata; class Actinopteri; order Beryciformes; family Berycidae; genus Centroberyx; species Centroberyx affinis. The sequence goes on along the minus strand of NW_027281505.1, from coordinate 76,417 downwards.
GTGATCTCAGGAAAGTAGTTTCGTAGCACCAAAATAGTCCCCAGCGTAAAGAAGAATTTGTTCCCATTTGAATTTGATTTGGTAATAACTACAACAGTCTGACTTCTCGTGGTAACAGTTAGCGATTTTAAAAATTGAAACTATATCTTTGTGAGCTGTATTTCAAGGTTTTTAGCGTATAATTTGGGCCAATTACTTCCGGGTTGACGGCTAAAAACGGTACGTGGGATGTCAGAAAGTAACGGGAGTAGAGCAAACGCATTGTTGATTTTGTTATTTTCATAGGATTTGTTGACGGTAAGCAGTGCATTAAAAAACACCAGCCTTATCCTTTAAAGATTCACTGTGAAAACAGGCCCAGTGTTCTGATATTCTACAAGCAGAAATCATATGATTTATTTTCATTTATATAATCTTGGCAGAATTACAGTGAGTAAAATGTAGCTGAATCTAGTATATCACAGGTGCATGTATTACATTGCTCATATTGGTTTTCTGGATGTAGGGTCCACTCTGTAAAACCTGGCCATTTCCAGCACTGCTTACCGGAACATCTTATTTAAAATGAATGATAGCCAGTTTGCTGCGTACCATCAACCTGCCCAGCCCCAATCTGAATGTATCATTAGGAACAATACTGCCTATGCAAAGGTATTTTAAACCAATGGGCAGTGTCATAAATACCAAAAACGGTATCTCTTAATATATCAGTCAAATTTAAAATTTTGTTACACACGCTCTTTGGCCAAGTATTAGTAAAGATTTTAAGTTATAAGTCCATCTTAAGAGCTCATTATGCCTATGCCGGGTGTCACAAATAATGGCTTCTAATGCAAAGGTTTTAAATTAGGGGTTCACTTGGATTATTGAGTGGTCACAAATGCTGCTTTCTAACGTCTTGATTTGCTGAAAGCAGCCATTTGTCCTTAGCTGTATGCTGGTTCTGGCAAGTTCACTATTTGCATATTCATGAGTGTAAGGTCCATATCCACTACAGCCCACAGATGAAGAACAGCAGATGCTCCTCCTGTTCAAGAAACTATGTTCAATGAAAGTAAATTATGTTTTTTGTTAGTCCAACCTTGGTTGTATGTGATACATAAAAATAGCGACCATTAGCCTAAAGTTGTCTATAGGCTTAATCTAAATCAGAACAAAAAAATGTATTTAAATTCTGGACTAGATAATATTCTAAATATTATAGATGGTCTGCAAAGTCTAATTGTAGTTTGCAAAATCTCAGCAGTTATGCATTATCTTTGGAAAAGACTCATATTGGTGAGTTTGTGAGACATAAACATGGTTCAAGGTACTCATAGTTACAGTTTGAATAGGGACAGACACATAGACATCAGACATTTAAAAAAAGAATAGTCTGATGTCACATATTACATAACATTCAGCCTATAAGCTAATTTGGAATGTTTGTCCCTAGATGGACTTTGGTTAAAAACAGATACACACAAAAAAGACGTTGTCAACATAGGACTGATGGTACCATCTATAATGTCTAAATGGTGGAGACTAAATAAGGCGTCAAACTTTTTCTTTTTTCTATTTAACTCCAAACTGTGCAAAATTTAATTGGCAAAGGTTGTACAACATAGTGCTTTCCTTTGCCCTCCTGCAGTAATGATTTATGGTTAGAATGGATTTCTCATTAAGACGCCTTTCATCAACAGCCCATCATTTCAAAAGTGTTCCGGTATGTGACATCACTTCAAGAGTTATTTAAGCATGTAGAAACAACCTTCACTCATAACAGTTTATTCGGTTGCCTCATACTCACAATCCATAAAATATTCATTAAGCTAAATGAAAAATAGGTTGTCAGAACTCAACTGAGGATACCATTTAGGTCTTTGAGTCCTTTATGGAATGAGTAACAGAATTGCCACCAGTTTCCCCTGTGCTCTGAGATAAATCCAGTGAGTCGTTTTCTGCCATATCATTAGAGCACTACTCTACTTAGAGACCCATACAGGCAGCTGAAGACTTCACAGGACTCAGGTTGGATCCCTGCAATGACCTCCGGCCAGCTCCTGATGGAAATCTAACCAAGCATCACGCCCAATTTGAGAGTCCAGAGTAAACAAATAGAAGTGCTCTTCAAAGGCAGAGCCACTAACAGGCATAGACAGGAGAGTGGAGTCTATCTGTAGCTAAGTTCACAAAGTACACTGAAAAACAGATTTTAGTTCAGAACATGCAAATAGACAGTTTTATAAATCTTTTTAAACACATTTATGTATTCATGTATTTTCAGGTTATTTGCTATAATACTTGTCTAACACATGGGGTACATATGGAGGCAAGGGTAGTTACCAACCCACCATCCAAAAGAAAGAAAAAAAACATGTTGTCCCCCACGAATGATGCAGGCACCCCTTGGGCCAATCAGTAGCAAGCTGCATCATTCCTCCAAGTTTCATCAAAATCAGACTGGTGTTGTAGCAGTTATGACCTTTCAAAGTTTGAAATTTAGCTTTTTAATTATATCTTGCCCATCAGGCAAATCAGTGCGATTGTTTTAAATGCCAGAACACAGTACCAAAATGCATAATCCCTCCAAATTTTGTCAAAATCGAGACCAGTGGTGTTTGAGATTTCCCTGGAATCAGCTCCTGAGTTGCTAGTCAGCGGCTATTTCGAAATTTTTCACGATTTCATGATTCAGGGTCTACATCTGCCTCCTATTCTCAATGAATAGGAGGATTCAAGCCCATAAGTGTTCGTTACTAGGCGGATTCTACCATGGGCATGCCTTCCAAGCAAAATGCTATGACGACAATACAAAGCGCCAGTACGTGTATTTCTTCTTGTTCACAACAACAATGGCCACTGCGGTTGCAACAGAAGTTGTTTTCAAAAGACTTGCATTTATAGGGGTAATTGCTCTAAAACCAGAACAACACCGTACATTAAAAGCTTTTCTTGAAGAAAGACATGTTATTGGTGTTCTTCCTGCTGGATTAAGGAGAAGTTTAATATTTCAGCTGGTCCCTCTGGTACTGAAGGGAATGGGTCGAGAGAATCCAGTTATCATTGTTATATCTCCCCTGATCGCATTGATGGAGGATCAAATAAAAGAAGCTGCCAAGTTTGGTGTAACAGGGATGCAACTTGGCAGTCAGTGCTCACTTGTCTTTGGCAGCCCTGAGGCATGGGTAATCAATGAAAAGTGGAGGAATATGTTGCGGTCCCAGGTCAAAAAAATTGTCTGTTTGGTGTTGTGGATGAAGTCCACAAAAAGGTGGGCTAATTTGTATGGAATCTACATATTTCGCTACATGATACGTTGTTATATGTAGCTTAAAAAGAACGTCTAGTGGTGGGATAGGGTTGTATAAAATCAACGGGAATGTTGCTATTTTTACTTTTTTTTAGGGTCGTTTTTTTAGCTAAAGGGTACAGTGGATAATTTAATTTGGTCACCTCTTTAATTTGGGAAGCAGGGTTTACCTCCTTGAATATTAGGTAGATTATGCTGAAATGAAGACTACAAGAAAGAGGTACAGTTGAGAAAAAATGTATAGTTAGTTAATAGTAACTAAAAAAAGTTGATATTTGATATCCCAAAAGTTCTACTTGTTATGATCATAATATTGACAGTGTGTTGCCCTTTGAATATAAACGTTCTGCTCATAAATGGCAGGTGGTTTTAATATCAGTTGATATTGCGGTGGTTTTTCAGTTAGATAGTTAGTTAGCTGTTTAGCTGAAAAGTAAACATTTGAGGTGAAAGTCAGAACTATCTGAAAAAATTAAATACAGAACTTCCTGAGGCACACACCGGGCACAAGGGACTTGTTTTCCCTGAGTGTTGACTGGAAGGCAACCGCTTCCTCCAAAGCTGCCGCTATGGCCGTACTGCACTCTTCACTTCAACAACCACAAGCAAGAGTTGCAAATTGTGTCATGTCTTTTCGACTAATCAAGCTAAAATTGACAGTTGTCTAAAAATATGTGAACATGTGGACCAATTAGCTGCTCGCTGCTAGCTAGGTAGTGGCTAATGGCTAACTAGATTGCTGGGCAGCTAAATGTGTAAAAAAAAGTGATAGTTTATATGATTTCTTCCAAAATCCTCTGATGCTTCACTGTATAGCGATTATACATGTAAACATACTTAAGTGATATTTGACACTGCCACTGCTAAATAAACAAATATGATGATGCTGCAAACGACTATATGCCTGCCAGGCTGCATTACACTAAATGACTAGCTGTCTGCAAGGTGTCAAACTGAAGTATTGAGCTTCTTTCTGCAGCCATACTTGTTGCTTTGGTTGCTTTCTATGCAAAATATGTTTTTAACCAAAGATTAGTTTCTTAATGACAGTTGCTTTCTATTCAACTCACAGATAAACTACTCCAGTTGCATTGCTCATTGCACATTGAAACTTTGTGTAAACATTTTTTATGATTTTTTATGTTTCCAAGATGGAAAGGGTGCATGTTAGAGTGAGAATCAGTGCATCATAATAAAATGAGCCTTGACTTATGTATTAATCAACTCAAGTGTGCATCTTGCAGGAGGCAATTACAAGCTGTAACATTTTGAACAAAGACATTTAACTTGGAAAATTAAATTTGACATAACATCGGGGAAGCATTCAGGACCAATGCTCCCTCGAAGCTGATATTTTGGTGATGTCTGAAAATGTATCACATTGACCAAATAATATCTTGTCAGTCATCGGCAATTGCACCACTTGCCCACAGAAATTCAGTAGATATAAGCAGTTCTGGATGTTTTGGTGGCAATTTATATTAGATGCAGGCACTTTGCCAGTGAATTGATGCCCCTGGCTGAAGCCGGTGGGGAATCGATGATTGGTGTTAAGATTTTTGAAATTAGTTACTAGTTAAAATTACATTAAAAAATTTACCAATGCTCATTTTTGAACTGAGCCTGCGGTTGAGTTCCCATGTGGTGTGGCACATATAAGTTCCCATGTGGTGTGGCACATATATTTAATCTTCCAGCATGAAGATAGCCAGAGATGACGCCCATGGCCACTTTTTTATGACTTTATGTAGCACAATTTAAAACTTATTTTTTTCTTTGGCATGTTTCAACATCATTTGAAATCTTGTAAAAACTCACCCAGATAAGGTTCAGTTATGTTTAGATCTGGTAATTGTGGAGGCCATTAGAAGGCATTTGACTTCATCACGGTGAAGCCACATTTGTTTCGCAGTGCATATTAGCATTTTGGAATATAGGAAAATGTTTGCGCTGTAGGGTGCACCTGGTTCTGCAAATTGGCCTCATATTCCTTGGCTGTTATTTAACCATAACAATCATCGGTCCCAATGACTCCCATGAGATGGCTGCCCCTTTTACTTCTTTACATTGCTTTTGGCTCCAGGTTTTGTTCTCTTTACACCAGGTTATGCTTCTTTGGATACAAGCAGTTTCTGAATGGCAGCCCGACCATAACTACCAGATAAGTCATTCAAAAAATAAGTCCTTCAATGACTCAAAATGTACACAAAGCCAGTGATGGGGTGACAGTGTCTCAACAGGGAGTGCAATTGGCAATTCTGCATTCTGCAGGCAGGCGTTTTTTTAATCTGTTCCACAGGGAACATGCGTAGCATTTTGAAGAAGTGACCTCTTTCAGATTTCTGTCCCTGCACCTGAGCGAGTCTGTGCATACCATCTCTCTTATTTGTCATTGGTCAAACACCCAACGAAGTTCCCTCTGCCCTGAGCTGTCTCCCTCCTCTGCAGCTGATATGTCCCCATGTCAAACACTAATTGACAGTCAAGTTTTAGGTCTTCTTGATTTCACCTCTCTCTGCCCTTACTGACCCCTGCAAACAAGGCTTTAAACAACTTTTTCGAGAGACAAGATAGAGTCTAATGAAAAGATCAAACACTTTATTTTCACCCCTGACTTCTCCCAAGCTGGGACAATCAATAGCACCATCCCTTCTGGAATAATAGGTCCTGTATGAACACAGATTAATATCATATTGTTTTAATGAAAATGAAAAGTGGCAATTGGGTGGGGTAATCTGTCTTGGGTATCGATTTATGCCTCATCCTGAGTAATTAGGTCCTGGTCCCTGATATTCTTTTGACTGTCGTTGTTGTACTTGCCCTTTATAAGTTGTCACAGTCAGTCATTGTGATTGAACTGTAAAGAATTTTGATTTTCAAAGAAGCAATTGAAAAGGTTTGTGTTTTTGACAAAAATCAACAAGAAAACAAACAGTATTGTATAGTGAATATGTACCTGATTTCATATTTTTTTTAATGGTGAAGTGGCTTTGAGTGTGTTGGGTGCCATGTGGAATTCAGGGTTGGCAGAAAGAATTGTGTTATTAAGTTATGTACTGAATTACTGAAATGTAATTTAAAGAATAATCAATTCTTCAATGCATACACATGAGATTTTTTAGAAGCTTGTACAGTTAGCAAATACCAATGCAGGTAGCTGAATATATTTCTACTGATGCTCTTATTTTTTAATTCTAACAGTCATAATCAGAGGTTTTGCCATCCCCTGTCTCACTGCAGTGATGTGCATGTGTTTGTATGTATGCAAATCACTCCATATGTGTTATTATACATGTTGATGTTAAGCATAGCACAGTGAAATCGTAATTTCTGCTTTGATGTTGCATATCCCCTTACAGAGAACAGACCTCCTTGGGGGTAGATCTCTCTTTCTCACGCTCTCTTGCTTATGCTGTATCCATGCATGCGTGAGAGCAGTGTGTGTGTGGGCTTGTGTGTATGTGCATGTGTGTGTGTGTGTGTTCATTCTCTCTGACTCGATGTGTGTTCTCTGTGTTATGACAGATGCTATGTTACTGGTGGCAGACAGACTGGACGGACCCTTCAACATCGAAGCAGTCATAGAGCCAATAGACGTCAAGATCTCCGAGGCTATCATGACCATGCAGGACAACAGCATGCAAGTGTCAGCCAAGGTATACCGACTTAATTTTGTTCACTGCCAAGACGCTCTTGGATACCACAGCCACTTTCTACTTGAGCTATGATATGAGTCAACTGTTATTAGGTTGTAGAAAATTGGTCTTGCTGAGAACCTCAAGTCCCAAAAGCAATATGTCTTTACACCGCACACTACATTTCAAACACGAAACTATTTAGACTTGGCTGTGCCCATAACACTTAAGTCTACGTCTTCTTACAGCAACTAAAAAAATATATATATATTTTTTTTATTCAGCTGAATTCCATTCTCTTGACTGGCTGTGCAACAAAGGGGAGGGTATGAATAAAGAGAATGAAGAGGATGGAAAATAATAGGAAACTTGATATCTATATAAATATATATATATATATATATATATATATGATCATATACTGTATGTATACTATATACAGTATACAGTATATGTTCAATTTGAGCTCTAAAACGGCTGAATATACAGTATATATATTACATTCACATATACAATATATATATTAATGTGCAATGCCATTTTAGAGCTCAAATTGTTAATCACTTTTTGGCAACTTCACTTTTTTTCTAATTTAAAACTGCAAACTGTGGTGCTGGGCATCACATACACCACAATTTTGCCCAATCTTTCTGCCACATGTTTTTCATTTTTTTTCACTTTTTTCCTCTTTCCTGTATTTCTGCCCATCTTTGTGGTGGAGTTACAGAGGTCAGTGTGAATTAGATGTCAAATTCTCTCCCATATCTAGTGGGCCACAGTGAACAGTTTTACAAATTGTGTATGCACCTGAATCACCATTCCTGCAAGGCTGCACTTACCTGAAAGATTGCACTGAGATTACAATCTTTCCCCATGTCCTCTGATTTTAACCATATCTAGTCCTTTACCCAATCTCTAAGCTTTGGAGAATGTCAGACCACACTGCTTTGAGGTGAAGCTGAAAGTGTACCTTTCATTCTTGCAACACAGACCTGTTGAAAATCGCCTTGCTTATGCGCTGTACAGGCTAGCGGTATTGTAATCATGGTGAAGAATTGACAAATATTTGTGAAAGGACAGCTCCTTGTCATGAGGGCCATGTAACACATTAGAGCGCTCCATCACAATCTGAGCCAGGGGCCAGCGGACGGGCCAGTGAGGAATGCTAATGAGCACTGTTGTTAGAGAGGTGTGTTGTTTGGGCCCTAAGAGCCTGTAGGGACTAAGCCATTTTAAAACAATTTATTCTTACAATGAACCCCTATGTACTGCAAATTGATTAATGTCAGGTTCAAACAGTAAGAGGCCCACACTGCTGTTTCTGTCTCACTCCACTATGAACAACAAAACTTTAGTTCATATTTCAGGAAAATTAGACAACCTTTTCTGTTATTATGGCATGTTGTCTGATCCTTATAATAATCAGATGCAAGGAAGTCACTGATGATAAAAACCATGTCTAAAAAACCACAGTATAATTTCAGGTATTTTAGTCCAGCAATGTTCTCTGCTTTAGGATACCAGACAAAAAAAAAACACATTTTCTCTGCTGTCTAAAACCCTATAGTTTATAAAAGACAGAAATTGTATCTTTTCTATAAAGCAGAAATCCTCAGGGCTGCAATTTGTTTCTAGCCACCCAATTCCAAAACAAATACTTAAAATTATTTTAAACACATTGCTTGTCACTTTCACAGAACAATGTGGCAGCACTCAAATGAAACCTGGCACTATCGGACACACCCCCAAAGATCAACCTTGTGAAGCTGACAGAGATTGTCTTCAGGCCCATCCCATTCCAATTAGTTGAAAATTGTCAATGTTCAAACACACTGAGATAGAAAACCTCAATATGTTCTGCCCCCATAAGATATGTATGAAAACGTATTCCAGTCATCATATAAAAAAAGCATCTGCTCTTTCCTTGTTATTTTGAGAAAAAGATCACAAAGCTGGTGTCCGAGTCACAGCTTCTTATTTGGGACAATTTAATGGGAAAATTTAATTAAACCTCATTTCTAACCCTGTAAAACATGTTAATACACACATTTGTCACCTTAGCTAAGTACTTTAACATCATTCAGTTAAATTATGTTATAGGCTGTATTAATAACTGTGATATAGGTAGGAATGGCAAAACCTCTGATTCTGACTTAATCAAGTATTTTCAGACCAGAACTTAATGGGTTAAATTATTTTGCACTATGATACAACAATTGTATAACTAAAACCTCATATATATTCAAAATAAATTGTTTCTAGTCTGGCCCAAAAGGGATTTTGAACTATAAATATTGTGAAAGTGTTTGATTGCTGGTTTCATCATTTTCCTTCATTCGTCTTACAAAGGGAGACTCAGGCACTGCGAGACAGCATTGGTTCCAGCTTGGCTCAATATGGTTTTCTATCTCAAATCAGGGACCAAAAATGGTGTTGTGAGCAAATTGGCAGAGGCTTTTCAAGAAATAAATGTTATTGGGCAAACTACAACTATTTGGGATCAAAAGGGATGTGTATCTTACAAGGAAATAGACTTGGGTATGTTCCTTTGCAGATTTCATGCTGCTCTAGACAGCTGATAACCTAGACTTTAATTTGTTTATCAATGCTTTGTCAAAGATATTACATATTTTTGTGCTGGAATGTTTTTTGTTTTTTTTTGCAAGATAAATGCAATACGCTTCCGCAGACATGTAAAAGATTACGTCTTCCCTTTCTATTGTCTCTAGTCCTGGTGTGGTAATTGTTGCTTGCCACCTTTTTATGGTAATTTTATCCCGTCTCATTCATCTTAGGTCTTTCAAGGGTGCGGTCAACCGAAGCCTTCAGGAATGGGAAGGTCTGCGCGCGGCATTTCAGACGTGTTCAATGCTCGCTTTAGGCCCTACACCCCTGAAGAGAGGCCCACCACAGCAGCTGGAACCAGCCTGGACAGACTGGTGAGTAGAGGGAGAACTTCACCTTTTGTCGACTGTGATGTTTTATTTTATTATTTTTTCTTTATTTCATTTTTCTTTTGTACGCTCTCTCCTTTCTCTGTGAGCTGCACGGACTGTTCTATAATAGTACAAAGGCAATGTAAAGAAACGTACTGTACTGAAATAGTGAAGTGCAATGTAAGCAAATGTTAAATTTCATGTCTTGTTTTTATGTTTTGTGTGGACCCCAGGAAGAGTATGTTGCATCATGAACAGCTAATGGGGATCCTAATAATAAACAAATAAGAAGGGAGACCAACACTCAATACAAGAAATAATAAACCATTGGAAATAAATATTCAGCAAATAAAAACAAAAACATAACTAGTACAATATGAGCTATTTTGGTTTGGACAGTCTTAATGTTAAATAGCAAAATAATAGTGAGATGTTACACTTTATTTCCAATATTGTATAAAATAGGCATTCAAAGCTAAGACAGTTCTCAGAGACAGGTGACTGAGAAGTGGAAAACAATCTTCAGTCAGATCATTTTTGTCAAGAGGACAAATTCTGTAACAAATATTCAAATTTCCTTCCTGATTGTATGAGTTCAACTGATTTTCAGAACTTTTGGTGTCTTGAGACTTTTTATGACCAATAATATGACATATTATTGGTGGGGGCAGCTGAACTGCAAACTGAGCTTAAGGCACAGACTTACCAGAGCTCAAGCCCAAAGGCCCGAGATAGTAGCGGGCCAAAAAGACTCAAGGATAAAAAATGGTAAATCCATATTCCTGTAGTTCAGATAGACCCTAAGCTCCCTTCTGAAGTACCCCGCATCTGTCTTCCACTGCCCTTCTGTTGAGAGTCAAAGTGTGGCTTCTGCTGATACACACTCAGTGCCAGAGGTTACAGAGACGTCAAAAAAAGCAAATTTTTTCAACAGTTACCTGGACATCTTATTATTTAGATTATATTCCTAAAAGTGGATATTACTGCAGGGAAAGGGCTTAAACTATTTGAACAGAATGCCAAATCACAAAATTCGCACTGTGCCAAAAGGGACAAGCAGGGAGAGATTAATGTTTGGAAAGGTTGAAATGGAGGTTAGTTTGATCATTGATGAATACAAGTAAGTAAATAAGTAAGTCTTTACTTATATAGCACTTTGCAAAACCATCACCACCCAACCTTTAGAATGGTGAAAAATGCCTGGGCAACTGTAATTCTATGTTAATTTAGGCTTTAATAATCCATCCATAAATATTCTCAGACCAACTTTTTGTAAAGACTGAGAATAATTCTCACTGGAATATTGTGTTGGATTGCATAGGATGACAAGTATCTCGAGAACAAACTTAATCACATCTCACTCTCTTACTTTTGCATTTCCTTTTGTACACTTATGTTGCCGCTTAGGAACAGCACAGAAATATATATTTTGCTTAACACCAAAAGCATTAAGTTATTTTGGGTACTTTAAATGTTGTTTAAATGTTAAATTGAGTTGTATCAGTCACCAGGATTGCATGAATTGACTACTATTCTTAGACTTTTCCCAGGATTTGCCACTTCAGAATATCTCTCAAACTTAAGCTGCTTTATGTATGCAGGTCCTGATCCTTGCAATGATCAGCTTTGATTGTAGCAGATTTTAAACAAATTTTACAGTGAAGGATACATTTCTAATAAAATGTTTGAGGTGCTGAATCTCACAGAGAGATCAGGCTGGAGGATTGAATATTTCAGCAGCACCATTTATCATTTAACTTTTGGCTTCGCTAACTAATAGACATTCTCTCTCTCCCTCTCTCTCTCTCTCTCTCTCTCTCTCTCTCTCTCTCTCTCTCTCTCTCTCTCTCTCTCTCTCTGTCTATTTCTCCAATGTCCAATTAAATCTCTTTCTTCTTTATTTTTCTGCTGCTCCCAGAGGGTTGTCTGGAGGACAATGCAAGCCAGCGTAAGCCTTCCATTCCTCCTCTTACTTTCACCAAGTCATCTCTCTTGTGGTGTTTTAATCAACCTGCCCATTCTTTACATCATTCAAAGTAGATATTGATTACTTGTTTCTTTAATTCATCTGAATTATTTGTTTGCTACATTCATTCATATTATTTTCTGTTTCTTTTATTCTGGTGACACTATTGCTATCCAGGCACTTAATGATCAATAGTTCCAGTTATTCCTATTGTTGAACAGTATGGGATTTGCCCCAAAGCCTGATCTCTGTTATGTGATTATGAAGGGAATAATTCAAGGGTATAATCTGCATTATTTTCATAAACTTGGGTAGTGCCTTCTTCATCCAGCTGATGGATATATTTTGGATCCAGCAGAAATGCATCTAGTCATGGTAACTCATTCCTGGAATAAGACCTTGACATACCAGGATTTATTTACCAAATTTCACAAATCTTCAAATAATCATGACTCTTGTTTTTTGTGCTTGTTTGTCCTCGATCTCACCTCACATCTGAGTTAACAGCCAGACAACAGGGATTTGCTGGTCAATTTTAAGGCTGTTTTCAACATTTTTAGACATCCATACAAAAGAACACTAGCCAGGACTCCATCCAAAATGCAAATGCAAGCTGTAAGAAGGTACAACAGCATATTGTCTGTGGTAGAATTATGACTTTGGCACACTTAGTTTTTTCTCCTTTCATATTATGTAGTAAATGAAAAGCTCATTTTCAATCAATTGATGTACTGACCAAGATTCATTAGTGAGTTTTACAAGTCAAAGAAGAAGAATGGATAACTCACCGTTTCTTGGCCGCAGTGGCGTTTGCATTCCTTTCACTATCCATTTTACTGCCATGGTCTCACCATGACTTTTAGGATTTTCGAGCCTGTGTTGATTTATCATCAGATTGGGGCCAACAGTCAGCACAGATACTCTTTAGGGTTAAAGTCTCAAAGTCTTGCCTCCCACTCCAGTTAGTACTTTCAAAATATTTTATGACTGTAGTGTGAGATGGGCAAAGACACAAATCTGACTGTGCGTTCACACCAAACGCGAAGCGAATCTTCGCCTCGCGTTACTGACCGCGGGATCATTTGTGTTTACTACGCGAGTAACCCAAGTACACAACCCGCGAATATTCAAGTAACGCTGCCGGGAAAGCCAGCTGTGCTGTGCTAACTGGGGCTAATGCTTGTGCTAACTTGGTTCATAGTAAAGTACAACCGATAGCTGGAATAAAGAAACAGACACATATTTTCAGAACTTACCAGGTAGTCCAACTTCCTCGCTGACTTTTCTCCAAGCCCTCTCCTTTTTGTTACGGTCTCTGTATGCCAGGAGACTTGTATCATACAGCTCCAGCCCACAGACGGCTACTATTAGCTTATCCTCCATTTTTTCTGCTCAAGTTGAAAAATTTCAACTTGTGCAAATACACGACTGAGGCGAATTTCGCGTCATTCGCGTCGCGTCATACGCGTCGCCCGGTGCGAAATTGCGTCTCTTCGTGTCTTTGGATTGACTTTGTATGTATCACACCGCGTGAAAAATTCGCTTCGCGTTTGGTGTGAACACACCTTGACAATTAAGACTGGCAATTGCCACTGCGAGTTGAGCATGCAGAAAAATTGCATTACACAGTGATGAGTGTTGGTAAAGTGTAGGCTGCTGTGACATTCAGCTCATCTCAACAAGCCTAGATCGCCTACTAGCTTGCCTTGTCTCATAGATGCACAAACACATTCATACATGTGCACACATTCAATGCTAAGTAAGTTGATCCTAATAAATCCTAATAAATTTTGGCTATCAACTCCTTTTTGTCTGTTCAGAGTTGTGCATCATGGATCTCCATTGATCCAGTCTTTTAATGTGTGATCTGCGCCTATTATATTGTGCTCATATATCTCTAAAAACCTGTTTGTAGTCACAGGAATTGTTTGTGTTATCTGCATCTGAGTTCAGACTTGAGATCAGAACTAAATAAGGCAAAAGTGCTTACATACTCTGCTGCCTTGTCATGGAACCCACTGCAAAACAATTTAGAGCTGAAAGAGCTGGTCTCCCTAGGTGAATTTAAACTGATAATGAAGAATCCTGTGGCAGACTCAATAATGAGCTGTCTTCGCTTTGTGTAGTAAAGATTTAAATAGGTTTGGCCCATTAGCCTGCTGGGTTGATATTGGAATCCTGCCTTTTTGAGCACATATAAAAAATATTTACTCAGTGCACTTACCTTTAATGTAACATTATATTTTGTCTTGGACTCTGATTGTTGTATGTTTGTCTGCAGGATACATTATTACGTTTCTGTTTTCTGCTTTTTGGCTAGGTTGATCCCACCCCCTATACTACCGCATGTCAACTTATATCACCCTCAACCCTGGTCATAACTTCCCCTAAACAGGATAGGCAATCAGAGGAGACTGAGAGACCACTAATGTATCCCTGGACACTGTAATTTACACTTTCAACCTTAATGCAAATACTACACGCAATGAATTGGCTATCTGGATAAATAACATTACATTCATCAGTATTAAATGAAAGATTTTTGCTGCAACACCGTCAGCCAGCTCAGCTATCACATCAGCTCAAATAAACAAGGCACAAACATTTATGTGAAGTAGCAGCCTCTAGCCTAGGATGAAATTAGCCAGGTGGACAATGAAGCCATTATGATTTATTAAAATGTGAAAACTATGGCTGCGTAACCCATCGTGAAACAGCCGCAAGTAGGAAAAATAAACAACAAAAACGTTATAGCTCATTCTGTGCAGCTAAGGCTTTTTAAGTGAGTGCTATGCACATTTGTAACATTGAATTTCTAGTAGCTACCCACACTCATGATTTTACAAGTCAAAAACATTACATAACAGAACATAAAAACATTCATGAAGACACATACTGCTGTCTTTCGTTCCCCTTTCTGTCTGTTCTATTATTTTTTTTCTAAACTGCGCACCTGATGGCTTTGATGTCTTCATGTTGCTGTGAAGCCTAATTGCAAGGTATATCTGGCTTTCTGTGATGATCACTGTGTCTGAATTACTACCCCTCCTAACTCCCAAGCTCCAGTACAGGCCATTCATCATCAGGCGTTACCATCAACCATCAAGAGAAAGCTTCCCTTGAAATCAGTGAAAGCTGCTCCACTGCCTGTGGTGCATATGTATTGTCCAATGGAAGCGTCCAAGCCCAAAAATCTCAGAGATTCAATTCTTGATGGCTGATGCATGTATTCATCGTCATATAGTACATTGAAATAATGACAAATGAAGTTGATATTGGTTGTTTTCTGGTATACAGACTCATGTAAATATCATAAAATGAATGGCAATCCACATATAGGCTATGATGTTCCATTCAAAAAGGCATTTTTCATAGTGGCAAACATACTCCAAAAAGCTGATAATTGTAACCTACTATACTAGTGTCTGGCTGTAGTTTGAGGCTGTATTGTAGTTTGTTTCAGCTTAGTGTCAGTTCTCTTTCTTTCTTTCTTTCTTTCTTTCTTTCTTTCTTTCTTTCTTTCTTTCTTTCAGAATAGATGGTATGCTTGGTGTATTGTATTGGTGCACATAGTGAAAAATACCAAAGCTATACTTCAGCATATTGATGAATATGGTCCAGATGCTTTTCCCCTCTGCTCCTCTTTCAAAACAACATGCTCTTTGCTTATTAAAATTCTGTAAAAACTTACTGAAAACTTATTGACAAAACTGACATAAGCTACAGGGCGAGTACAGCAGGGTGGGTGGCCTGTGATGGGTAGGCTCCCTCCTGAGGGTCTGAAGGCTGCCTTAAATGGGAACCGCCTCTAGCACTTGTCCCTAAAACCATTCATAGCAGACACTGCAAAAAATGCTCAAATATCAGGAAGATTAAAAAAAAACAAAAAAAAAAAAAACATCTGGTCCGATCTGTGATGCATGACTCTTGGTTGGAGGCTGACCCCCTGTTGTGCCTCTTTGCTCTGTGGGCGCACTGGGGTGGCTCGCTTTGGCGGTGGGTTCTGGGGCCAGGTGCGTCCTCCCATACTCCCATACTCATAAAAACTTTTTACCCCTAGAACATGTTTATGTTGTTTTTTGCCCAATCCCCGTATCCGTATTTTCTCTTTGTTAGCCCTGTGTCCTGTGAACATGCATTCTTTGTTTCCTCTTTGTGATGTATTTATATCACTTTATGTTACGTGGTGTCTGATGTCTGGGTATTTGTATCTATCTGCAAAAATAAAGTAAAATGTCACATTGATGTGACACCGACAGCAATGCAACGCAAACTGTTTGGTGGAATTTGACGGTCATGTCTCAAAACTAATTCTCAAAGAATTAAACATGGGTAACAACTTTGTTATACCATGCTATCTTTGTGCAAGTCGGGATGTATTACCTATAAAGCTGGGTACCAATGTATGTGCTTGTGTCTGTGTGCCTGAGGCTGTGTTGAACTGTCAGTCCTGACCCGTACAGCTGCCCCCCCACACACATCAACAGAGTGCTCCTGTAGGCAAGGAGTGTGAGAGGTGGGACAGTGCTGCCAGTGAGGCCCCTGAGCCATACACTATAGGGTTAGTTCGCCTGAGTGCAGGTCATGGGAGTTTATTTGAGGGTGGGAAAAAAAAGTTCTATGCTGTAACTAGCTTGAGGTCGCCCTTGGCTGTTGCCTATATTGCCTATGCCAACTCCCACTCATTGTTGCCAAAAAACCTTGGTAAACTTGGTAAAACATAGTAGATTTTGGAAGGAAATTTGATATATGAAAATACTCACACATGCACATATATACATACATACATACTAAACATATGCATATACAGGATATATCCATCCATCCATTTTCTAGTCACTTTTCCAGGTCAGGGTCACGTTGGGAACAGAGAGAGCAGCTCAGAGCAGATCAACCGGTAAATCGAGATCTTTGCTTTGTGGCTCAGCTCTCTTTTCACCACTGTGGTCCCATACAGTGCCTGCATTACGGCAGCCGATGCACCGGTCAATCTCACAATCCTTTTTACCCTTACTCGTAAATAAGACCCCGAGATACCAGAACTCCACTTGGGCCTGCTGCACCCTCACCTGGATGGGGCAGGCCACCTTTTTCCGGAAGAGAATCATGGCCTCAGACTTGGAGGTGCTAATCCTCATCAAACTCAGCTGCAGCGGCCACAGTGCACATCAGAGACCACAGTCCGATGAAGCCAAAAGGACGACATCATCTGCAAACAGCAGAGATGTCACCCTAATGTCACTGTACTGGACAGTCTCCAGACCTCGGCTGTGCCTTGATATATGGTCCATGAATATCACTAACAGGAGAGGTGACAAGGCGCACCCTTGTCGGAGTGTCCACTTTAAACGTGCTTGACTTCAGGCTAGTGAGTGGGATTCGTGAAAACATAAATAGACATTTTAGATTATATATAACACCCTTTCTTGGATAAGGTTTGTCTGTAGTGCTGCTGCTGCTGTTGTATACGTTGTCTAATTCTGTCAGTGAGCTAAAGAGCTGCCTGCCTGTCTGTCACCTCAGGTTTGAGTGTTTGCACTATAGCTATAGTGCATAGCTCTGGCAGGCAGGCTGAGGCAGTGGTGAGCCCCTGGATTTTATCGCAAGCGTGGAAGAGGCACTCACCCTCAACCACCCTCTAGTGGCCTTTCTCTTTTAAAGTGAAGTGCCTGTCATTGTCAGTGTGACTTAGCAGCAGTGAAATTGGTTGCATCGCATACCACCTTAAAGCATGACTCTGCCAGTGAAGTTGTAGGGAAGTTTTGCTTTCATCCCTCCTTGTTAGCAAGATATCTCAGTAAATTACCAACAGATTCGGCTGAAATGTGGTGGACAGATAGCCCTTGGCCCAAGGATCAGTTCATTCGATTTTGGTGATGATCTGGATCTGGGATTTCCGCCATTAGACAATTGTCATTTTAAGCACTGGAATTATTATGCTGTGTTCATGTACTGGTGGGAAAGTCAGACATCCGGGACTTCCAAGTCGGCTGTTAAACAGCATTGCTTTTTGCAATTGCTTTTTGCAATCAGCGCTATTTTCGAGTGCTCTGGGTAAATCAAACCCTGAAGACAACTGATAAACCAACTGCTATGCCTATTTTTAGGCATGTATATAACTTTAGAGCATGATATGTCAGTTATTTAACATGTACTTATACTGAAATATATTACATTAATATGCTGCATGTATAAAATGGGGTATTTTCCATAAGACATAATTCTTTGAAGGCCAAATGTCAAAAAAAACTTTTGAAAAAAAAAGGACAACTTTGTGTTCAGGACGGAGATCCTCAGTATGAGCTGGGCTCTGTGTGTTCATCAGTACTGGCAGAGTCTGTGGGTGCGCCTGTTCCTCTGTGAGGATGTACACACAGGATGGTGAGATTAGACGTGAGCATGTGTATACTTACTGTCGCTCTATGCCACTCCAATAACAGCTTACGCTGTTTATTCTTCATGCTAATTTGGTCTTTATTTTTTCAGTGATAAGCAATAAGATGCCTGATGAAACAATTCTGAGAGAAATTACTCTCCATCAACTTGTACAAACATTGCTGACCAAAGGTTATCAATTTCTCAATTACACAATTGCTCGCAGGAAAACGTTTTGGATGTCCTGAAAGGAAACTACTTAATGATCAATTTGCCAGATTTCTAAACATTGTTAACCTCTGTAATGTTTATTTTTGGTGCTGAACACTGTTCAGAATGAGGATGCACTTGGAAAGAAAGTAAATGAGTCATTAGTAGTGGCTAGACCTTTCTTCACACTTCATTTCACTTAGTTTTAGCACGGTGCCAGGGCCAGGAAAGAGATCTGGCAACAGCCATTTCTCAGCTAGGAATAAAGGATGAAATAAACATTGAATGTTTTCATTTCTTCAATCAATTATAATAATATAGTGTACCACCTTATATTTACTTTGACTTGTGTTTGTTATTGTAGCCACAATAGTGAGATTTGAGGAGCAAGTTGTAAATGTGAATGAATGGAGGAAACACCAATCAGAGCTAACCATCCTTCATATCCTGAATGGAAATAGAAATCACTATTCCCACTAGAACGTTCCTCGCAGCCAGACTAATTATTCACTGAAAACGCTCAATCCAAAACGATTGTAGACACAACTGCCAATTATGACCAGCGGTAACAGAGCCAAATCGGTTTAAAACCATGAGCCATGCCATAAAATGGATCAAGTTGCAGCCCTAATGAAATTCTGGCATGTACCGCAGATGTGTCCTCCTCTCTTTTTCTATAAAAGCCACAATTTTTGTGCAGATCAGTGGGTAGAAAAAAACCACGAGTGTTGAGACAAGCTACTTGTTCTGGCATGCTAATTCAACCTATTGGGCATACTGAGCTAATGTTTTAGCAGCTGCAACAACCACAAAGCGTGAATGCGTTTGGGGTTTCCAAAGGCTTTGTTACAATGTGCTGACAAAGATAGAAAAAACAACAAGAGCAAGAGTTGTATTCTTTGTGGTGTCAGGAACTTAGTTGCAGATTTTATTTTATACAGTGTCTTAGTCATATCATGGGCTGTTGGATGCAGGCTATGCCACCTTGATAGAAGACAGGTCATGCATTGTGCCACAGTTTGTTAGAGAACACTTTAGTATGCCACCAAATCGATGAGTTTCATTTAAATGCTCTTCTTATGTACAGCTTTTGTCTGTGCTGACAGTCTGCATTGTAACTTTGCTGTTGGACAAACTTTGACTTAGTGCCAAATGTATGTTATTGCTATAAAATAAGGCTTTCATAGTTGGTTATGGTTATGTGAACTTTTCCTCTCCTCCCTTCTGTGGGACAGAGAACCAGATACCGCTGATGTTCCACCTCTTCCCTCCCTCTCAGGGCCATCATTATTGTACCATATATGCATTAACTCCATGCTCTATTCTTTCTTATGCCAAGTGCAAACTACAAGACTGTCAAAAAGCTCTCTGTACTGCTCACATTAAATTTCTGTAGTTTCTTGTCTCGCCAAGTTAGTTAGTACATCAGGATGACTTCTTCAAGTCATTACTGCTTTGGACATGGACGCCATGATGAGCACGATCTTTGGGTGGATGGAGAACCCTGTGAAGTTTGAGAAGTCGCATGCCGTCAATAACACCCTGGATACGGACATCCTCTCGGAGTCTGACCATAAAGACGAGGAGACTCACATCCTTATTGTGGAGGGCTTCCTGCTTTACACCTACGGACCTTTGATCGATGTACTGAACCAAAGTTACTTTATTTCCATTCCATATGAAGAATGCAAAAAGAGGAGGTGCTCTAGGAACTACACAGTGCCAGACCCCCCCCGGTCTGTTTGACGGTCACGTCTTGCCCATCACACACTAAACAATGTGGCACAGATGGGTGGTCACACGCACACATTCTTCACTTGTATTTGGTTTTGAGGGATCCCGATACCCCGCTGTCTCGCAAAAACAAATGCTAAACAGGACTTTGTTTTTCACCTGATTGAGCAAAAATGGAGCTTCAGAAGGAAGAGCAACTCACAGCACTTGGTGTGTGTGCAGTCATTTGTGCTGAAAAAGAAAAAAAGAGGAGGGCTAGATGCCAAATTTGGAGGAGAGAATGGTTGGGGAGATGCGGGCTGCATAGTTTTTTTCTGTCCTGCAGAGAGATGGAGGTAAATTATAAAATCATGATGATGTTGTGTTGTTTTGTGGTTTCCACTTCTTCTCCTGGTTTCCTCACAAGCCCTCACTGGCTGCTCACTGTTCTCAAAACTTGTCTTTACATATCTCACACTACAATAGTGCTGCAACAAACATGTTGGAAGATCTCTGGATGTCTTAGACAGCTCAAAGACGGTGCAGGCCGCCTCTCTGACCTGCCCAAACTCAACGAGTTTTGGTGACGCCAGTTTCAGTGATGGCAGCGTGCACACAGTCTGTAACATGAGGACTTTGTCTCAAATCTCAAATACTTGTAACAGCTAAATCAGGCCTAAAGTTGTATAGTGTGCACCCGGCTTTAATGTGTGACCCCCTGTCTGTGCCATATCATTTAATGTGTGCATCACTACATTGGCGAGACAAGAAACTACAAGAAAGAAGGTTGTTTAATGAAGCAGTACAGAGATCTTAGCTTTTTGACAGGTCAAGGTCAAGGTATACTTTATTATCCGAGCAGGGAAATTCCGTTTGTCAAAGTGCAATAAAGTGTGATGTAACCCTTACCTGCTACATCCAACTACATCCCCCTTCAAGCACCCTACCCACACACACACACACACATGTACAGCTTTCCCTCTACCATCTGCTCCAATAACATTGCAAAGAAGTCTACAAAAAGATTGCACGGTCTCTATTTTCTTTTCCTTATTGCAAAAAGTTAATTGCACCATCCTGATCTTGCACTGCACATGACAGCAGGACATTATATCAATTTATGGCAGAAGGACTAATTCGGTCATTCAGCAACCTATTTGCAGTGGGAACAAAAGAGTTGATTGGTGAGTTGCACCAATCAACTTAGCAGTACGTTCAGGAGCATTGACTGTAGTGGGGGGAATCTGAAATTTATTCTTTCTAAAAATCTATCAACATTTCCTTTATTTTTTTAACCTTGACATGAAGAAAATTACTTGCAAATAAATCTCTGTTTCCTCCCCAAAACCCACAACAAAGCTGTTGTTGTTGTTGAACTGTATGAACTGTAACTGTAGTGCTCGAGATTTGTGTACAATGTGTACAATATTGGAACAGAATGCAGCCCTGTGGGGATCCTGTACTTGTGGATCTTAAGGAGGAAATAACTGAATTAAATCTGACCTGCTGACTGCGTTCAACTAGGAAATCGTTTATCTGTAAAATGAGCTTGGGATTTACTCCAAGATCCACCAGTTTACCGACCAGCAGGTGAGGTTGGATAGTGTTGAACGCACTGCTGAAGTCCATGAACACAATTTTGACAAGGTTGCTCTTTATCAAGGTGTCCATCGATGCTGTTAACCCTGAGTAGGCAAGTAGGCAAGCTGGTATGGATCAAGAAGAGGGAACACTGAGTGTAAATGCTTGAGGACAATTTTTTTCAAAACACTTCATAGCTACAGAAATTAGGGCGACTGGGTGCAGGTCATTCAGTTCTCGAGGTCTGTTATTCTTGGGCACTAAGACAAAGCGACTGTTGCCATATAGTTGGAACGGTGCGAGTGTCACATCAACGCTGAAACAAGTTTTGAAAAGGAGCACCAATTGAGTAGCAAGACTTAATCCCATCTGCACCCTGGGATTCACGTGGGTTAAACGTAAAACGTGTTAAACTGTCCCACAACATCATCTCTCGTTATCACTACATCAGTCAAATTAGAGGCACTTTTTAAATTATCAATGGCCTCTCTCTGTTCCCTTTTAAAATCAACGTTATCTAACCTGCAATAAAATTCATTAAGCTCATTGGCCAAGTCAGAATCATTAATGACAATCAGTTATTGTTTGTAGTCCCTGCCAAGCTCTCCTCATGTCTTTCTTAAAGAGGGATTCCACTTCCTTACATTCCTTGATTTTGCCTTTAATTTCTTTCCACACTGATTTATCCTCTTTACGACCCCTCGACTTAAAAACAAGCTTTTTTTGATTAAGCAGTGCCTTCAGTTCTGGCGTAACCCACAGTTTGTTGTTCATTTTGGGATAACAGAGTCCTCGCAGAAGCAAATATAGCTTTTGACAGCAAGGGCTGCATCCTCTATGTTATCTGTCCAATCAGTTATCACGTCCTAGTCATTCTGTTCCAGGCAGTCACGTAGAGCGGAGGTCGTGGCTGCAGTCCAGCATTTCACCTCCATTCTCCGAACCCTCTCTCACCATAGCCGAGATCTGTATGCTGTAAGGAGACAGATCACATTGTGGTCCGAGTTTCCTAGACCAGGCAGAGCCTCAGAGTAGTAGGCCGTAACAATGGTTGAGCTTGGCATCATTCCAGGTGGGGCAGGTGACGGGGCAGGTGGTGATGGTAACAGTTCATTCAAGCAGCAGTGGTTGACATCACCCAGAATAAGCTTGACAACATCAGGTGCCTGTCCTTCAGCTTGTGTCATCAGCTCATAGATATCACTCGCTTCAAAGTCTAAGTTCTATGTGTTTAGTACTCCCCTTTGCTCTTGCCCGAATTCGAGTTGCGGCCCGCCCTCACAAGGCTGAAGCCCTCCAGGTCCACCACTGTATCAGGATCCACTTCTGTCAGCCAAGTTTCAGGAAGGCAAATCAAGTGGTTCTGACAATAGTCGGCCAGATATTGAGTACAGGCCCGCAGCTCATCAGTTTTGGTACAAATGCTTTGTGTGTTGTCAAAAATGATAGGAGGGGAGGGAGAATGAGGGAAATGGTTGCCGATAAGGTTGTCTCTTATAGCAATATTCCACTTAGTTTTAACATGAGGGTCATTTGGCACTTGACCATCACAATAAAAACTACTAACCAAGATCAGATGCAGCTGGGACGAGTTTGTAGCGTTTAAACAAGGCCACGAAAATAGCCTGAAGACAACAAAGCATCCTGGATCCGTCGTCATTCTGCATTTCTATTCTTGGTTTAAACTAACATTGGTATTTAAAAATAATACAAGCAAATAGTAAACATGTTGTCCCCCACCAGTGATGTAGTTCCACCCTTGGGTCAGTCAGTGATTGCTGAGTGTACTTGAAATATGAGTGAAATTGTATAAGCATTTTCGTATGGGACAATGAAAGGACAGATTGACCATATATTTCTGTTGCCTACTCTCCTCACAATTAGGCTTACAAATTATATCTTGAAATGTAGTAACTGTAATTGTCCTGTTTTTACTCAATACAGTACAAAATATAAGAACTACAATACACAATAAATACAATCCCTACGTTACACAATGTACACTACAGTACAATTTATAATACAATATACAATATAACATACAACACCAGGAGCGTGAGTGTTATGAATAATAATGTGGTATTGCACAGTAGGTAAGTGGTAATATGATATAAGTAGTCAACACTAATAATAATAATACATTTATTTTATAGAGCGCTTTTCAGGGTACTCAAAGACACTTTACATAAGTTACAATGATCATAGAAAACAACACAATAAAAACATATAACACAAACATTAATCAGACATTAAAAGCAGTTCTGAAAAGGTGAGTTTTTATTAGTGATTTGATCATGAACAGATCGGTGCAGTCTCAAATGTGTTTGGAGAGAGAGTTCCAGAGGAAGGGGGCAGCTATGGAGAAGGCTCTGTCGCCCCAGGTCCGGTGCTTGGTCCTGAGTGGTGGAGACAGGAGGTTGGCATCAGAGGAGCGGAGGCTGCGGGAAGGAGTGTGATGGTGGAGCAGGTCGGTGAGGTAGGAGGGGGCCTGGTTATGGAGGACTTTGTGAGTGAGGAGAAGGACTTTGAGTTGGAGCCGTTGTGGGACAGGGAGCCAGTGGAGGTTCTGGAGGACAGGGGTGATGTGGTCACGGGAACGGGAGCGGGTGAGCAGGCCAGCAGCAGAGTTCTGGATGTACTGGAGTTTATTTAGGACTTTGGATGATGTGCCATAAAGAATGCTGTTGCAGTAGTCAATTCTGGATGTGATGAAAGCATGCAACACTGACAGCACAGTGGTAGTGCAGTGATTAGTGCAATAACAGTACAACAGTCCAACAACTGTACAATAACTACAGTGTCTTGTGGTTAGAGGTTTGCCCAAAAATTCTCCATTGACTCTCACTTCAACACATCAACCCAGACTGATGTCTCCAAGTGTGTAGCGTGTGTAGGCTATTATGTTACCTATGATAACTTTAACTGGATTGCCTTACCACTGAGTCCCCATTCATTGTCCCCCACATTGTATGATAACTTTAACTGTATGACCTGCTTTACCACTGAGTCCCCATTCATTGTCAATGCCGCCCTCTAGCGGCACAAAGTCAATGTTACAGTGTGACTAACTAACAAACGAACGAACGGACGGAGACCGATGCATAGTCCCCCCTTTGGTGGGGGACAACTAGATCTGGCCTCCCAAACAGAAACTATCTTTCCTAAATGGTATACCTCCGCTATGTTCTCTTCTATCAATAAAAATAATACATTTTTGCAAAATTAATGCTAATTATTTTGCCAATGAAATTAACTGGTGAAATTATGTTCTAAAATGTTGGGCCAACAGTCAATTGAAATATTATATTGAATATTTTCACGAATATGTTAAATGTCAGTTTTCAGGCTATTTTTGTGGTCTCATTAAAATGAATGGGTAGTAACGCTACAGACTCATCCCAGCTGCATCCAATCTTTTTGAGTAGTTTATATTATGGTTTTCATGGTGGTGAAGTGCCAAATAACCCCCATGTTAAAACTAAGCAGAATATTGCTTTAAACTGGGCCCGCACTTATTCCTTGATCTTAGAATCGGATTTGTACCAAATGCGGGTATTTTAGCTGTTTAACTCAAGGCAGAGGGACGGAGGTTAATAAGCACATCCTAGGTATATATCGTGATGCTGTACACACACAATAGGATTCTGCATGCACTGGTCTGGAGACAGTGAGATTAATCAACTAATCGCTAAACTCTGTCACGTAACGGTGAGTAAAATATTCCCATTATAATTATCAATACAAAGGATCTGATCAAACAATCTTTTGTGCAAGTATTTATGGTGATTGCGCTCACGGAAATCTTGCTTTTATGTTAGAGGAGGTGGCTGATTCATTGCAAATATGTCGATGTGGTTATCAGGGAAGCATCTCATATCATACACATTTCATTGATTTGAGGCCCACAACAGCTCAAGAAAGCTCAACACTTCCTAAACCACACCACTCTATACCCATTGCTGGCACTGGTTAGACACTACATTATCATCAGCTTCCTTGTAAATTAGAGTAATTCCCCACCTTGAGGCAAATTTGGGCCCAGATTTTCTCTTCAACCAAAGCCACTGAGCTGCTCTGCTCTGCTGCTTCTGAACCTCTCTTCAGGGCCTGACATAAGCAAAGACCACAAAACCTGACCACTTTACCCCCGAGCAGCCTGTCAGTAAATGCTGCGAGAAAGCCGCAGCGCCCATCCTCGACAACATGTACTCCTGCCTCACTGCTCATCAGCTGAGTCCACTACATCTTCCCATGACATGGTGGGGTTAGCACATTTGCCTAAAGGTAGAAAAGGTATTTACCTTCCTTAAACGCAGCAGAGCATTGTGAGCTAAAGTCATCAAAGTGGGTACTAGGCAGGGAAAAAATACTATTCATCCAGGGCAATCCTATTTATTGCATTATTTAAAAGCAACAAATCACAAAATGAACGGCTGTGGCCATTGTGTGTGAGAGGTAAGCTGGGCCAATTGCTATAAGCATAACAAGTAACTGAAGATTTTTGCTGCTTCCTCGTGGGGCTTTTTCTACATGTTTTAATTCTTCTTAGACACGCTTTATATAGTTTAAATCCCCCAGTGTGGAGAAGTATATTCCCTCCTGTTGGTGTCCCTGTGACCTGGAAACTGGAGGACTTTCAGTGATCTTGCCACCAATATCATACTGCAATATCCAAATGTTGAAGTGCTGGTTGTGCTTCACCCCAGTGGCTAGAATAGGGCCTGGATCTATTCAGTCTTGTTTTTAATTCCTTATTCAGGGTAGATAGAAGTTACTCAAGGATTTGATACAGTGTCACTGCCAGGACATGGTGGGACTCTTTGCCGTTTAAGCAACTAAAGAACAAATCAGTGTCTTTGATTTTGACTTTTTTGTTGTGGCTGTCTAATGCACTATCTGTGGCCTCATCAGCTGAATTCAACCAAAACTGTTGCTATCACCACTGTAACTTTTGACCTCTCTATGTATTTTATACCTCTAATCATGCCCTACCTTAACTCAAGAATTTGCTGCTTGTTTAATTGTGCTAATATATTGGTGTGAAAATAATTATGATAACATACTATAGAGGCAGCAAAAAACAAAACAAAGCGGAACAAAAATTGTTGCTGTTGAGTCAAATATGGGAGTCCTTGAGGTTTAATTCTCCAAAAAATAATCCCTTCCAGTAGACGGTACAGTGTTCTACATCAAAAGCCCCAGGCAGGGAAAGCAATCTAAAATACTATAGGAAGTAGCACTAATTGTAGTTGGCAATAAGATATCCGAGACAATCCAATGCAGGTTACCATCAGTTTTAATTCATTCCATATAATATAGCATTATGGAACAGATTATTTTTATAATGCCAGGGCTTTGGCTATTTTAGTTTTTTTAACATGGGATAAGTTGTAATATCATGTGATCCGTACCATGATGAATATTACCTGTTAATGCATTTAAGTGTTTTACATTACAAAACGGTTACCAACTCAGTTATCACCTTGTTTTAGTAGCTTTACTTAACAGTAAGGCATCTGTTTGTAAGGCCTTCTTCCCCAACTGGTTTTCTTACTCTAGGGATAAAACCCAAAACCAGCTGTGTATGAAAATTCCATCTGTGCTTACATTAGTCAGGACACGGTTTGTTTAGCATGAATGTGACGCACTAACACTCCTCAAAGACTCTATCATTTGAAGTTAAATTATACAGCTTTACACTAACATGAATTTAGTTGTGTCCAATAGGAAAGTAAACGTACTGTTCGTATGTACAGGTGTTGTATGGTTAATGACAATATTCATGTAGATTTAATAAAAACAAACAGCTTTGTTATTATTTTTTTCTAGGAACTGCAGATACCATACAAGAAATATATTATGATTGTATCCAAACACACACAAACACACTGTAACTCATAGTTGTCATCTGCTATCAGTCCATGGGGCGAAATACAATGTCTCCTCAGACAAGTTTTTAATTTCAGTGGTGAGTCTACCCTATAAAAGTTTTACAGTTGGGCCTTTAAGGCTGGGGTTAGGGTGTGTGTGTGTGTGTGTGTGTGTGTGTGTGTGTGTGTGTGTGTGTGTGTGTGTGTGTGTGTGCGTGTGTGTGTGTGTGTGTGTGTGTGTGTGTGTGATGCACCCTAACAGCAATGGTGGTAGTGAAGTGGACTGAATGATGCTATGTTTTTCTTTCGCCTGTAGTTGTGGTAGCATCCTGGGACCTAATCGAGTCAGTTACTACAGTGTCGACCCTTCTGTTATCCATCTTTGTGATTTTCTGCATGAATAATAAATAATTTGCAGATACAGAGTCCCTCAGCTGCAGCACCCCTTATCCTCCATACTGCCTGCTTTCATGTTCTCTGTCTCTCTGAGCACATCTCAGAAGGCTTCATTTGGCACAATCCATTCATGCACTCGATGCTGATTGCAGCTGATACCAGTTGACCTTTTACAGGCCAGCTCCAACTCAACCCATCACCATACTGTAGATTTGAATTGAACTACCCCCCGCCCTTGATTTGGAAATTGCAGAGAAGCAAAATCCAAACGCAAAGCTGACTTTTGTGAAATAGCAGCTTAGAAAAAATGCCATCTGCATTGTCTACACATTCAAGTAAACTGATTGCAGTGAACTGAATTTATTTTTGTCAGGTCTTTTGATAAGCACTTTGAATGTTTTTGCATTTTGCAGTTTGCAAAAACAGCCCCTTAAAAACCTGTTAAATTCCTTTTATTTGCACATATGTGCGTGCATCATTACAGTGCTACTGTCTGTGCTCACATTAAAGCTGCATGTCTGAGGCTGTATGTCTGAACCGTGCAAGCTCCTATTGACAGATACTAAATATGGAGTAATCTGAGCATATCCTTATATGACTACATTACAAATGATGGTAGACAGGGATAACAAGCACACGCACACACAAACAAACACACACACAGTGCTAAAAAAAATAATAATAATAATGAAGGTTATTGGACAAAGCGGTTGTCATAGGGACAGGGTGTGAATTGCATACTAACTACTCACTGCTTCAGCCTATTCTTGGAATTGAGTGGAGACGTGGGGTGTATTATTATGGTTTCAGAATCCCCACTCTAACAGTATAATTATAGCCATGGATATGACCAGGGAAAGGGGTAAAATATTGGGCTCAACCAGTTCACCTGTATTCTCCGGTGACAAGCAGCAACTAAACTGTCTGGGACCTCTGCCCTGCAACTCAACATGGTCTGGCTTGAGTTCACAGCTGCTGAAATGTGCACTGTACATTTAATGGAGACAACTTAATTTCTAAATCCTCAGGTCTGCACCACTCAAGATAGTGGAGCCTAGCGCCTTGTCACCGGCTGATCATTGATATTGAATGCCACCTTTCATGTTTACTGCTGTATGAGTCATTTCAGGAGGCTGTCAGACTGGTTGTTCTTGGTGGTTGCAATTTAGTTTTCTCTTCAAACACTGTGAGTCACAGTGGATCACATTGTTTTTGTAAAATCAATTATGATAGGCATGTGTGTTCTCAGACAGAGAATCGGTGTTGCTCACATAGAGACGTAAAACAGAGGCCAATCACAGTGTTTAATCCTTGCTCCAGTGCGTCAGCTCCACTCCCACTCTGTATACACCTCTCGCAGTGACACCCAGGCAGTTGGAAGAGAGAGAGAGAGCATGCGCGCACACTTTTAATATATATCAGTCACTGGTCTTCCACCAAGGAATTTACATACATTAGAAAGGATTGGTGCGAAATTGGTCCAGAGACAGCTAGCAGCAAAAGCTTAACAAAACTCAGCTAGAGTTATAATGAGGACCTGGACTTAAAAAAAGCGAGAGAGGCCTTGCTGCTTGGCCTTGCTGTCTCTATGTCTAATAAGGTTAGATCACTGCTAAATCTAAAGCAGCTAGGAGCTGGTCTCTGAAGTCAAATCTATGGCCGTTGTTTGAAATGGAGGCAGGCGGATATACCCTGTGAAAGCCCTAATTAGAATTACCGGACGTACATTAACATGCATTGCTGGAGGGTGCCCTACATGCTCCGACAGATCAACAGCCATTTGACATCACTTCCAAGAGTCAGCGAACCCAGTGGGAGCCGGGTTTGGGATAAGGCTCTGTTTGACTAAAATCTTTAATTAAGCCGGCACACAGAGCAAAGAGGAAATGTATTACAATGGTAAAACAACAGCAGTGGGTTTGTTTTTCTATCTGGCGCTTTAGCTTTTGAAATTGCTGCAGGATTCAAGGGGATTGACTCTTTTTTAGACTTTCTCTGTTTTCAAAAGGCCATGTCAAGTATTGATTGTGCATCAAAAAACGATTTTGGTTACACTTTATAATAAGCTTGTTAGGTAGTTAATGCATGAACTAATGTTGAACTAACATGTAACTAAGGCACAAATAACTGTAATCATGTTTACTAATGAACTAATATAGTTGTAAATGCTATGTTTATATTCTCTTACATTCTGTCTTTGCCAGAACTCACTTGTTACTAAATAATTTACCAACATAAAGGATAAAGCTCTTTATTGAAGATAAAGCTCTTGATGGTGTTCAATTAAAAGCTTTTTGCATTGAATTCATATTCCTGGGCCTTGAATGTGCAGTTGCAACCACATATATACTGTATGTGGAGTTTTTCATTTTCTAACATATTAACAAAGCATGCCCAATACTGTAAACAGGAATTATTACATTAACCAGGCCATTTATTTGAAAATATATTTATTTAATTTCACTTTTCTTGAAGTTGTGTTGATGTTGAGGAATCATTACCTAATGTGCAATGCATGACCAAATCTGTTTGCCCCTTGTTAAGACTGTACTGTGCTAATTGTAATCTGCTCATGTTAATTTGCCATTGCCTCCTTTTTCCATGAATGTTGCTAACCTGTTAGCACTTTTTTTAAACAAACAGCCTCAACACTTTCTCAAAGAGTTTTCCCAGTATTCAGTAATTTGTGATTTTCAAACACCACACTTAGCTTAAACACCACAATGTTGAAAGGATGGCAAAGAACAGAAGCAGTGAACATGAATTCAAGTCTATGAGTAACTATTAATGAAGGATAAATATATATATTAAACTACAGTATGTTATAATATAGAACACTGGTGGGTGTGTATCATTGTATCACTACAATATGTCACTGAACAAGCTAATAATGCTTTTTTTCCCAGCATTATTGACATCTATGGAAAAGTAAGGCAATCTGCAAGATCCTATTTTTTTTTTGTTTTTTTGTTTTTGGTACCATCTCTGGTGCTAAGCAGTCGTCGGTGTGGTGTTTTGCACTGCACTTCCTAGAGATCACTTTGCATTCAAACAGTGTTGACAGTAACGCCTTTTTCCTTGGATTTTTGAAGTTTGAGTTTATAGGTCCGTTTTTTTTTTTTTCTTTGTCTGTTCAGCCATGGTGGCTGCTGCTGGTCCTGTTAAAACCCCTGTTTAGAAAAAAGAGTGGCATGCAGACCAAACAAATCCAACGAACTCAATATACAGCTTTGTATGATACAGCCCTTGCATATTACGATTTGTATGTTTGGTCCATGCATCGCTCTTATTTTGTAATTTGGCTTGCACATGCTCGTGGCAGCACTGCTACATGCCATATGGATGTAGAGAACAGCATTTGCGCAGCATGGCTAATGATGGACTGTAACATGACGTTTTCCATTTCTGAGATTTTTAAGGTTGATTTTAACAATGGAATTGAACTTTGAGTGTTTATCTTTTTACATGCATCTGTACTCCCAGAGGAAGCCATTGCATCAGAATCTGTCTGTCGACCAGCCGTTTCTTCTTGGTTTTGAATATGTCATGTTTGGGCTCAAGACGCAAACTATCTTCCATTTTTCTGTTTGTATCATTAACTTCTCGAATGGAGGACAGGCATTCACATTATACCTAAAGAACTACTGACGGCAAGATGCAGGACCAACATTATTTGTGGTTTCTGTACATGTTGTGCTATTATGTTTCTTGTGTGATGTATTTTGATGTAATACCTGATGTAATTAACCATTGAACATGATGTCTTGGCATCATTCATTGCCAGCTGTAAACAACATGTCTTAACATGAATATTCCTTATTGCTTTCATTATGTGTTCATCTCTACCCCTGAAGCTTTTATAATTTGCATAGTCCTTATGGACAATAAGGACATAACTCCCAAGACAGCACTCATGCCAGGATGAGCTGCTGTGCTCACACACCCATATACACAAACACACACGCACGCACGCACGCATGCACACAAACACATCGGTGGACATCACAATGCCTGGGTTCCACCAGTATGTGAAGAATCAGATGAGAAAAGACAATATTTTGGATAAGTGCTTCGTAAACCTAAAGGGGGGCATATGAGTCCAGGATTAGACCACCCATTGGAAATTCTGATCATAACATAGTGCACTTAATTCCAACGTACAAGACAAAATTAAAGAGCAGTAAACCAGAGGAGGAGGTTGTCAGGGTATGGACTCCGGATAGTATAGAAGAGCTCAAAGCATGTTTTGGCTGCACAAACTGGGAAACATTTCATGAGGGCTCTTTAGATGACATCTCCACAGTGATGTCATCTAAGTGAATATATTAACTTTTGTGTACAGACAGTTATTCCTACAAAAATGATAAAGGTCTATCCTAACAATAAGACCTACATTACCAAGGATATTAAACTTATATGGGTCTGAGGAAGCAGGCGAAAAGGACTTAAGGGGGAAACTGAGGGAGGCAAAACGGGCACATAGACGACATCTTGAGGATGCTTTGAAAGCAAATAACCCCAAAAGACTCTGGGACACTATGAAGAGCATGACAGGAATGTCTTCTTCAAAGAAACCGATTGCAACAGAAAATGAGCTTGTGTTTTCAAATGATTTAAACTTTTTCTTTACGTGTTTTGAAACTTGTTTTGTAGACAATTCTGAAAAAAGACGTTATACCTACTAGACTAGCTCAGACAGGATTGTCATTACTATCGATCAAGTTAGGTGCATTTTTCAGCATACTAATGTGAGGAAGGCTACTGGTCCGGATCAGTGTAGCGCTTTTATTTTAAAATCTTTTGCAAGGGAATTGGCCCCAGTTTGGCAACCAATTTTCCAACTCTCCCTAGACACACCCAATATTCCTGTAGCATGGAAGACCTCTCACATTATACCCGTCCCTAAAACACAGTACCCTAAAGAACACAATGATTTTCGACCAGTCGCCCTCACATCCATTGTTATGAAGTCATTGGAGAGGATTCTGGTCCAGCATCTCACCAGGGCAACTTGCAATAAACTTGACCCATATCAGTTTGCATATAAACAAGGTCGTAGCACAGAAGATGCAGTAGTCACACTCACACATCTCATTTCGAAGCATCTAGATAAACCCAAAACGTATGCCAGAGCTCTTTTCCTTGATTTCTCATCAGCATTTAATACAATCCGGCCAGACATTCTATTGCCCAAGATGATCCAGCTACAGATTAATCCCTATCTTATTCATTGGTTTAAATATTTTCTTACAAAGAGGGTACAGATGGTGAAGGTAAATAAAACAATATCTGCACCAATGTTGGAGCTCCCCAAGGCTGTGTGAGCTCACCAAGACTGTTCACACTGTATACTGACGACTGTTCCACCAGCACACTGAATCAGTTCATTGTGAAATTCTCTGATGATTCCACCTTGTTATCTCTGTTGACAGATAAAGATGACCCAAGATCATACCAACTTAGTGCTGACAACTTAGTAGAGTAGTGTGACCAGAATGCCCTTGTTATAAATACCAAGAAAACACAGGAAATTATTTTTGGTCTTTCACCTAATTCTTACCCATCCACAGTAGTAATTCACAATGAGGAAATCAAACAACTTACATCATATAAATACCTGGGGGTACACATAGATGCCACCTTGTCTTGGAACACACATATTGATTTTATCTGCAAGAAGGTCCAGCAGCGTATTTATTTTCTTCATAGGTTGAGGTCTTTTGGGGCTAGTAGTCAGATTCTACTGATGTTTTTTCTTATCCATAATCCAGAGTGTTATGCAGTACTGCATCATAACTTGGTACACCAGCTTGTCTGTCCAGCTCAAAGCCAGGCTGTCCAGACAATTGAGAATTTGTTCCAAGATTGTTGGCCAGCCACTAGAGCAACTTTTTCAGTTAAGGGTAGCTGATAGTATCCCCTCCAACCCTTCGCATGTACTTTATGGAGAGTACCAACTTCTGCCCTCTAAAAGGCGGTTCAGAGTTCCGCAGTTCAAACACAACAGACTGAGGAATTCTTTTATTCCCCAGTCAGTTATGTTGCTTAACCAAAACAGCAGGCCAGTCAGGGAAGTGCAATCAGGGGCTCCTGTACAATAATTATAATTATAATGGTGAGGTATAAAATTAGGATTTTGGGTGGAGAGTGCAATACAGCGGCTTAGCGCAATACGGGGATAACTGTGCTATTTATCTGCTATTTATGTGCTATTTGGATGTTTATATGTAATTGAATGTGGTGTGGTTATGTGTTTTATGTGCAATGTCATGTCATTATGTTTATTTTGAACGGAGCTGCTATGATACGTGACAAATTTCAGAGAAATCTGACAATAAAGTCCTATCGTATCGTACATACACACAATTCATTTTTAGTTAGCGCCCCTTAAGCAGGTTTTGATAGTCAGGACACAGCCCTTGTAAGCCATGCTGAATTTTTTAATTTTCTGACAATTTGGGGTTTGGTTTCATCAAATTATCAGAAGACGGGCTGTATGAAAGCCCTATCTGCTTTAAAAGACAGGGCAAACTTGTGGGTAAAGCAGAACTTCAATTCAACAGCTAAGATGTTCTGGTTCGTAAAGGATTATAAGTTCAGGATGAGTTTAGGACTTTGTTTGAATGGTGAGAATAAGTGGCTGTGATTTTATTAAATTACTGTCATATATGATCTTAAATCTGAAATAAGAAGATTAGTGTATCCAAAGTGAGAATCTGCAGCTGTCCTCAATCTCTTATTTACTGCCTACCAACCTCTTATCAGTTCCCGAGAGGCTTCCTCAGCAGCAGTAAACTCTGGGCTACCAGTGAGACAGAGAGAGACCCTGAAGACTCAGCTCCACCTAATCCAGTAGTTGCAGCAGCACAATTGTGGCGATAGCAATGACTATTCCTGCTGGAGTCAGACTTGCTGCCCTGGGCACTCATGTAAAGACTCTTGGTTAAAGATTTCTATCTTCAAAATTTGCATCCAGTAGGTGTGTGTGTGTGTGTGTATGTGTGTGCGTGCGTGCGTGCGTGCGTGCGTGCGTGTGAGCACATGCATAAGTGTATGTGTGTGTGTGTGCGTGCATTTATTCATGAGTGTGTCAATGTTTACTGCTGTAGTACTGTAATGGAGTTGGCTGTGCTGGTATTGAACTTTTGACTAGGGATGTGCGCGATTAGTCGACTAGTCGTTTCTACCCTCACTAATCGGCACCAGAAATACTAGTCGGTTAAACTAATTATTAATAATGTACACCGCTTAACTGATGCATCTAAGATGTTACGCAGCCACCTGCCACTAGCCGGGACTGCAGCCCCAGCAGGCGGTTATGCCCGGATGTAAAGGTGGAAAGTGGGACCGGACAGAGATGACATCTCCAGCGCGGTTTGGCAGTATTTTGATCTAGAAAAAGAAAATAAGGCTGTAAACCTGTATCTCACCTAACGAAGATCCACTTGTGTGGTGGTGCGGGAAGACGTGACGCTTTCCAAAACTATGCCGGCTTGCAAGTCGCTATCTCTGTGTGCCTGCAACATCTGTGCCAGCTGAGAGTTTTTTCAGCTGCTGGACTTATTGTTAATAGACTGAGGTCTCGCCTTTCACCCGAACATGTTGACATGTTGATTTCGCTGAACAAAAATGTTTCGTCAGTCGAGTAAGTAGGCCTACCACGTTGTGTGTGTGTGTGTGTGTGTGTGTGTACCTGCTGTTTGAAGCTGATTGCCAACAGCACGCCGTTGTTGAATAGCCTAATAATCTAATGTCACGTCGATCAGTAGGCCTAATTGTTATTTTTTTGTAGGCCTATTATTGGTAGTTTTTCTGATGACAGATTATTATTTTTTAATAATTCTTATTATTATTTTAAATGTTATTTGTTAACTTTTATTTAGTGAGTTGTCATGTTTTGTAATGTACAACGTTCATAATAAACGGCACAAAGTGCCACAGTTATTGAAGAATATTAACCGTTTCAAATGGCTCTTAAATACATGCAATATTTTTTCGGACAACGTTTTAACCTTATAGATTAAATTGTGCTCATTTTTGACTGTTTTCGGAGTGTTTTCTTACTTTTAGACTAGTCGACTAGTCTACATTTAAATTTTCATTTAATCGACAGGGAAATTAGTCGTTAGGAACATCCCTACTTTTGACACTGCTCAAGTGAACTGTACATTGAGTTATACAGGTTGACAAGACTGCATTATATTTTCATAGGCATAAATTCCCAAATTAATTATATATGGATTTACTTCCTTCATGTTACAAGACCCCTTTCTGTCTATAGCCCCAGTTCAGCTGAAATATTGCTGTTGCACTGATCAGTCCTTAGTTTGGACCATATCAATGCGCCATTACTGTGCCCAGAACAAAGTCAGGGTGGCTGTATTTTAAAGCATCAAGTAAAGTAGCAGAACACTTTATGTTCTGATCAATATTTCTTTGTCGGGGCCAGGGTGCTGAGGGCCTTCATGAATCAGAGTCTCACCGGTGTCTGTTAAACTTAACCAGCTTTGGTGTCTCCATGACAGGATTACCACATCAAACGTGAGGGCAGCCTCCTGCAGTGGCATCCTGTCGGTACAGGGTCTTTCATGTCCTGTTAGACCTGAGGCTTCACTGTATTCACTCTCTCATCCCCAGTGGAACTAGGACATGATGACAGAGATGTGTGTGTGTGTGTGGGGGGGGGGTTTACACAAGCACATGTGTGTTCACTTGTCCACCTAATGAATGTGTGTACATGCTTGGGATTGTGTTTTGTAGCATCCCATTGGTGTACCGTAAAAATGTCTGATACCACATTTTAACTAGAGCCTCCAGAATAAATAAATGTTGTTTTTTTTTCAATGCATTTTGGAATGCTTATTATTGTGTAGAAGCCACAGGCGTATTTTTGGAGCTAAAACAAAGGCAGACCAGTACACAGCATATGCCCTAATGGTTAGCTGACAGTGATCAGTCTTTCTTCTTCAACACTTAGAAAAAATGAAATCATTCAGCTACTCTTGGAGAACAACAGAGAAAGCTTTAAAGGATAATTCCGGTTTCAACCTGAGCCTTATTTTCCTAGTTTTTGCCATCATGACGATTGATTGTGTTCAATATTTCAATATTTCACTGTAGCATTCACAAGCATTCTAAAAAACCCATTGCTATCACTTGGTGTTGGCAGCACCATCAGCACCATATGGATTTAATCCATTAAGAACAGAATCCCTTAACAGACTAGTTGTACTTGTCCAAACGTTTTTAAAACCTAACCATAATCTTGACCACTCCATTTCCTACTTTTTCTTGATTTTCAGATTTTTTCATCTCACAGTTTGGAGTGATTTTCAGAACAGCAGCTGGCACATGCATATATACAACACATTTAGTATAATGCAAGGTAGTTATGCAAGGCAGCAAGTCATATGTAGAGCAATATTTTGTTGATGTTTGAGACACAAACAAATGTTTGTCATTATGTCTTTATGTGTTTTTTGTCAACAAGCTCATTATTTTTCCCAAAGGTTTCTTCAAAAGTTGACGTTTGTGTTCTGTGTTGCGAAAATTAGATGAGAAGAAAGAAAAATTGAAAATTGAACTAAGCGCTAGGTACATGCTCTCCAGCTATGTGTTTTGGCAAATAATGCAATAAAATCAAATCACCAACAAAAGCTTACTACAACTTAACTAACATTTCTGCTAATATACATTTAGCAAAGCCTACAATGAATCGGCAGAGCCACCCTTGTCTCTCACGACTGGACATAGACGCTGCTCTGCCACCTGTTCAACATTATTCTTCATCACATCAACAACCTCTACATGTCATTTCCACCTAAGCCATTGCCCTCAAGCAGCAGCCTCTGACCAACAACCTGCTTTAGGTCACGCTCCAACCTCACACCTTAAAGGGTCTCATCACCTACCTTCACCTGACATAGTGTGGTGGCTTGATGGAGCTTCCTCTGCACCCAAGATTCATACGGCAACCAGTATGTGTCCCTCATGATGGCTTGTTTCTGTGTTGCTCCTAAATGCCAACTTTCTATTCTGCAACTTGAACTTTGTGCTGCCACTTGCACAACTCAACTTGCCAACACCATCTGGGCAGAACGGACTCTGTCTGCCCACCAAACTGTCTATTGGGGTGATTCCAGTACTCCCATGGCTGG
Organism: Centroberyx affinis; assembly: GCF_046629955.1. NCBI lineage: Eukaryota > Metazoa > Chordata > Actinopteri > Beryciformes > Berycidae > Centroberyx > Centroberyx affinis. Next base: position 38,286 of record NW_027281505.1, on the reverse strand, counting down.
AATCAGACTCATGTCGACACAAGGTTTTTCGTGGGGACTCGAGTGGCCGATTTCCAGGATCTTTCCTGCTTGGTGGATTGGAGGTATGTGCGATAGTAATACCAATTCAGCAGACAACATCACATGTGGGAAGACACTCCAGGAGCTATCTTAGGTCCATTCTGAAACAGTCTCAAGAGCTCTGGCCCACCTGACCCAAACCCTCTGATGCTGATCAGGCAGTTGAGGAGATGAAGACAACAAACGCCACCTTCTGCCATCATATCTCAGTGAATCTTGCCCTGAGCCTACCTGCTGCTACCAAATACCCCACCTGGAAAGACCTGATGGGGTGGCAGAGGAGTCACTTGCTGCCACTGTAAGGAAAGCTTATCTATTGCTTCTACAACAAGTCCAAGTAGGTTTCTCAGAAGAGTTGAATACTCTGAAGGTAGGATGTCCTATATCAAAGGATAGCCGCCTACTCACCTTGTCACCTGAATATGACCAAGCAGTCTGTCTCATTCAAGTTGGAGGACGACTCCACAGGGCCGCGCAACTTGATCCAGACACTATTCACCCTATAGAGATGGACCCGGATCATCCTATAACTAGACTGCTGATTAAGACCTAGTTACCACACCTGGATGCAGAAAGGGTCTTTGGGGAATTGAGGAAAAGATACTGGATGCTACGCTGCCGGGATGCTATTCGACAGCACCAAAAATCATGTTTTGAATGCCATAGGTGGCTTGGAAATATCTAGAAATACCTAAGATAGCAGATCATCCTCCATCATGTCTCAGCTTTTCAAACCTCCATTCTTGTCCGCTGTAGATCGCTTCAGTGCATATACCATGAAGGTTGGATGACTACTTGTTGCATACTTGTCGACTTGCTGGAAAGTGTTGATTTGGACTTTTTTCTCATGGCCTTCTGGTGATTGCACTTCAAGGAGGAAACAATTTGAGATCTTTGCTCATAGAGAGACCAGATTTCATGGTAGGAACAATGAACTCCTGAAGGCCTTCTCCCAGATGGAGAGCAGCTCAGCAAGTGAGCTTCAAGCCCAACCCCCCTCTCTCTTCCCACTTTGGATATGTGTGGGAAAGGGAGATCTGATCTGTAAACTCCTACACTCCTGGTAGTACTTGGGGATCAAAACATTCCTTAAGTTGTCCTCCGCACTGTATTCATTGAAGTTGAGGGCATTCTCAACTCAAAACCAGTGTGCTACCTCTCAACAGATGTGGCAGACCCTGGTCCAGTCACTCCCATATCTCCTAGTAGGATGTCGAGATATGTCATTGCCTCAAATGCTTTAAGCCAACATAAAGTTAGACAAAGATGCTGGCAAAACATCCAAATTCTTGCCAATCACTGCCTGTGACAGTGCAAAAATGGCTTGAGGAAACCCCAGACATGATTGTGTACCAAGTCATGTTGGTCTTGGACCCCACCCTGCCACAAACCTCATGTCCAGTATGATGGGTTACCAGGGTGATAACTTGCTCCAGGTGAAAGATCTTGATGGCCAAAATCCGGCTAATGGATGTGCGCATATGCCTCTGGCTGGTTTCCCATCTGATCCCTCTGCCAGAAGAAAAGGATGACACCTTTGACAGCACCAAAGACAGTTAGAGGCTTTTGAAAGCATGTCAGGAGAAATGATGGCCATTGCTTTTGGCAGAAGATGAGTAGACTGTGGTTGTGACTGCTTTCTGTTGACTGCTATCAGTCACAAGGTAGGACAAATACAAAAAAAAAATACAAAAACTATTATTGTACTAGTGGTGACAATGTTCATTCTAGCCTAAATAAGTTTTTACACACAGACACAATGAATACAACACATCTACAATCTAATCACAGTGCACAAATTGCGGTTCCGTTTTGATTTATGGGTGCAGGATGTAATAATTGTTTTTTTTGTTTGTTTGTTTGTTTTGTTTTTTAACCATCAGATCATCTGTGTTTCTCCTTTGCCTACAGCTTGTTTAGTGTAGCTGTGCTAAAATCACACTCTGCATTCATCAACCCAAGGGAAAGAAAAAAACATAATGCATCCATGTACCCCCATATTTGGAACATTCTGTGTAGTTTTTGAAATTGCTGTAATTGGTGGTCTGTTACTCGCTAAGCCTGCAAAGAAGAGAGAATAATGTGTTTGTGATGACTGCAGTTGAGAAGCATTTAATTTCCACAGTACTGGAAACTCTGACTGTTCAAAGGTTTCTGAAAAAATTCTGTCATGAACACAAAACATTCTAGCAGTAGTAAGTATTAGGCCTGTTTTTAGTAGTGAGTAACTGTAAATTAGTAAGTAATCAAATATGATTAGGACAATAATTTAACTGGCAAACTGCATTTATCATGCTGGTGTTTAAATTGTATTACTCCTTGTTGAGACTGTAATACAAGGTGCATATGTTTGCATTATGAACAAAATTGAAGCATTACTAATATGGAAATATTACCATCTCACCAAAAATATTCATAGATATGATTATATGGCCAATACAGGTGATTGTTTTCCTCATTTTGAAATGAGGTCTGCTCAGTTTTGGCAATTCTCATCGCACAGATTTATGAATATTCAGATTAGGCACAAGTATTGTAAGTCATAATCGAACACAATCTTACCCACTTTCAACTACAATCACAAAACCAATGCAGCGTGCTACTGTTTGAGAGGAATCATCATGTTTTTTTCCTGTTTGCTGGTCACCAGCTCAAACTTATTCTTTGCCATGGCCAGATGGAATCAGTGGGGGGTGAAAACTCATGCCAGATAACAAATTCAAAACCTCATGTCTGTCTTGTATGAATCAGAGATGAACGCATTATGGATAGCAGTGGAAAAGAAGAAAAGAGAAAGAAAAAAGAAAGTAACTGAAATCCTGGTAATTTAAACTGTGCCACTTTCCTGATGCAATAAATGAACGGGAAGAAGCAATGGTGCAACTGCAAAAACATTTGCTTCCATTTAAAGTCACTATGTGTAACAATTCCATATCGGAATGTGTTGGATTCTGTTGTGCTGCTGTTTATATTTTTGTTCCTTGATCATTTTCATTGTCTAGAGTACTCAGCCCTGATATTTTCTTTGTGTTTCTTTTCAACCTATGGTAAATTATTTCCTAATTATAAAAAAAAAAGTATTAAACTATCCCCTTTAATTAATTTTAGTTCTTAGCTTAATGACCAAGCTGAGATTTTTTTTTTTTATCAATCTAAGATTAAATGTGAGAACTACTTAAATTATGTGTATACTCTGCACAACACATTGACAGCCGATTCACTTCTATCCTTAAAGCCTTAAAAATATAGAATGATCAATGTTCTTTCCCATGTATTTGCTCATTACAGGTGATTGACATCAAAGAGAAGCTGAAGGAGTCCAAGAAGTTCTGGTCCAACCTGCCAAATGACATCTGCACCAAGGGCAAGCTGACAGAGTCTGATGAGGAGCAGTGCTGGAACAGCCACACGAAGGGCAGGTGAGCACTTCTCCATTCTATATAACCAGAGGAAGTTAACCCTGCTCTCTAGTTATCACAGTTTGCCTGCTGGGGATTAGAACTAGCACCCACTGAGTTACCAGATTAACGCATCTCGCCATAAATACAATGGTCAATACTTATATAGGGGACTTATATATAAGCCCTAAGGCTCTAAGCAGTGTCTAATACCCAGGGGGACCGTGAATGTTCCCTATAGTTATCATCATCACAGTGTGTAGAGTATAGCCTCGCCATACAGTAGATTGGACAGCAGGTTGTTTTCTCTAACAGTGAACCAGAGGGGCTGGCAGAGAACACACATCACGCCATCACTTGGGCCCTCTCCACGTAATAAAATCACCAGATGGTGCAATAAAAGACATGTTAATTTCCTTTTTTGTGCCAATACCTTTTCTCAACACTGCTCTAAATCTGGAAGGTAAGTTGATTGCCCAGCAATAATAAAACTTTAATGACAGTCGGCCCAGACCTGAGGTATATCATGAAATCATTTGATTCTCCTGTTACCTGAACACAGAATGTCTGCATTTCACATTGTAAAAATGATTGATTTGTTAAATAATGACAAGTTAACCCAGACAGCACTGCAAGGGTGTTTTCAAAAAGCACAGTTTGTCTTTTTCATGTATTGCATTATTCTCATTGTGCCACAGTCATGTGGTTTTGATCGTTACAGAGAAATTTCAATACAGTATTACAAGATTATTACAAAAAAGAAAAAGACAAGTGTGCTGTACAAGTTAACAGCAACCTCACATAGACACCTCAGTTGATCAGGGAGCTCTTTTTGTGGGCCTCAGGCATGTTGAAAGTTCTCCGTAGGGAAGTGCAACCACTCTCGACTTGAATGGTCGGTAAATGGACTATTAAGCTTGATTATACACTTATATTTGCCCCCTTTAAAACAGCTGTTCTTACAAAGAGTAGCACTTAAAATCCAATTTCAAGTGGTCCAGTTTGTGAATTCTCAGCCCCCCTCCGTCACTTGTTGCCATGAGATGCTCACACATGTACACATCTTCTGCAAAGGGTTCACCATCCTTTCATCTCACTGTGGAGCAAGTGAGGGTGCAGTGTCTTTCTCTAAGACTTCTCAACAAGTGATGGACTCATGGCTGTCCAAGGGGTTGACCCTGCAGCCTTTTTAATGAGGGATTGTCTGTGTAACCACTGTGATTTGTTTGGGTTAAGGTTAGGGTTAGGGTTAGGCTATGCACTGTCACTGATGCCACTGGATGGATAAATTCAAATGATGCTGCATGTTACACTGATTTACAGTGACAGACCGACATGCCACATCTGTAGTACCATGTGAGACGATAGCACAAGAGACCTTTGATTTTTCACAGTTTTTGGATGGCAAAATAGAGGTAGAGACAGATGGACTTGAGTGTGACACTTGAATCCATTTTAAGAACATTGTTGGCTGCATGTTTGAAGATTTTTTTTCTTGCTTTATTTGAACTTAATGTAAAAACATGCTGTTGTCTTATTGTACAGAAGCTACCAAACCCTGTTATGTTACTCAAACAAAACCTTTGGTGATGAATTTAGAAAATACTGTCACACCAACCCATTTTACAGTAATAGTGCCGCCAGTGACACTGCATGGAGACAGTGGATGACAGTGGTTTTTGGTGTGTCATCCTGACCAGATATTTCCCTGAAGTGGTGAAAGAGGGTCTGACCAACCAGGTAAACAACCCCGAGGTGGATGTGGATATCACCAGGCCTGACACACTGATTCGACAGCAGATCATGGCCCTGCGTGTCATGACCAACAAGCTGAAGAATGCTTACAATGGAAATGACATCTACTTCCAGGACAGCAGTAAGTTCTCCGATCTTTCAAGTGTTTGGGAAGTGCGGGTAGAGACGACTGAATCCACTGTAGGATAATATTAATTTTAAACAAGACTGGCAGAAAAGCTTTTCTATCTATTCTGGACCATACCACCCACATAAACATACACAAACGCACACAAGAACACACTCTCAGAAATACAGGTCTCGGATGTCACTGAGGTAGCAGCCCATCATACAGCTCTGTAGGATGCAGAAATGAGGCACTAAAGCAAGACCGACATCATTAGGAGAATAAATAGCATTGGTTGCGGCTACACAGACGATGACAGGCATCCAGGCCTATGTTTAGGAACATATGTACATCTCAAATGCTGCCATGACAGAAGCCTTCCTTTCTGATTCTTTGGATCCCCCCTGTGTTGACAGGATGTGAGATTCCTATTTGGGATTCTCTCAGCTACAAATAAACTGTGTGGCTGTGTGTCTACTCACTGAAATGTTCTGCCTTCAGTCCATTTTTGTTGTTGCTGTCATTTTGTTGTCATCTTTCTTGTTTGCTGTCATTGTTATTGTGTGTGTACATCTGAATTGTATGTTGTAATTGTAAATACATTTTAATTTGTGTGGTTTTGTTTCTGCAGGCGATGAAGGGAGTGCCTCTGGCAGTGGCAGCGGCTGCGCTGATGGCTGCACCACAGAGTTTGTTTTTGTTGGAACAGAGGCTCCTGTGATCGGAGCCGACAGGAGCGATGAACGCGCAGCAGCAGCAGGCAAGTCGCTGTCCCCCGGACCCTCCCTGCTGCTGGTGCTGGCTGCCCTCACACTCCCACTCTGGGCACTGCAGACACAATGGAGATAATACCTGCATGTGGCCTGACCAATGACTTTTGTACTGTTACTTACAGTATAATTTAACAGCAAGTTCTAATGCTGTTAAAGTTCCCTCACTGGACATGTAGAACCTCCTGGAAACCTATCGAGAATGGCTTACTGTATGGTAGGACTGGAAGTGAGTGCAGTGCTGCATCCTGCTTGTCCCCCAAAGAATGCTTGGTGCCATCACTGAAGCAGCTTTCACATCTCTGAAAAAAAAAAGAAAATGTGGCGTTTTCCCATGTTTTTAGAATGGGTTTTGAAGAACATGGCTCTCTTTTAGAAAGTGAAAACCATCTGAAGATGCTCACATCAGTGATTTTTCAGATAAATGGGAATCTATTTTTCTTTTTCTTTATATGACAAAATTGTGAAAAAGAGATAACACCCATTTTATCCCCATTAGTCCCCACACAGAAAAAAGGAAAAGAGAGTTTTACTGTGCGCATGCATGGCAATGTTGTAATTGACAAAACATTTTTTAGTGTTTTTTATGCAGGCTCCACAGTTTTGGATTGATTGGAATTGGATTGTACAGTGTTAGCAGTTCACCTGGTTTCCCGTTTAGTCATATCAGTTGGGCTTTAGGAAGCAGCATTTCCTATAGCCGCTCTATAGTTGCACAATTGATTATTTCTAACAAAGTACTAAGGTACTGCACTAAGAGAACTAATTTTGCACAGATTATTTTTGTTGTCTCCTTATGTTTATAAAGCTACAGGAAACATTTGCCCCACATAGAGAGAAGAGTCTATTTATATTTTCAGACCATTTAATTGATTGTATTGTACCTTTAACCAATTATCTATTTCGCTGAAAGGTACTGTAATGTAATCTTATTGGTTTAGTTAATGGCTGCATTTTTATATATGTATTATTTGTCTTTTGCAAATTATGTTATCACCTGTAATGACAATGATATTTGAAAAAAGGAAGAAGCTTTTCACAACAACAGTAAGCCATTATACTACAATTGCCTGGTTCCAGTACCTGATTTACCATCTACTGTTTGGGTACTTAACATGCACATGAACATTTCAGCTTTCCTCTTTAGTTCTCAAAAGACTCTTAGAATACAGCCATAGCTACATGTTGCTGAAATTGTCATTTGCAAATTTCGGCTCCCATGCTTTACTGTTTTATGTTTGTTTTTATGACATGGTTAAGATAATGTACATCTTGGTTGCATTCATGGAGGTGTTTGTCATAGATTCTGATGTAAAAATCAAGCTATGCTAGACGGGGCCGTTCGACAGTCTGATAATTCATTCTGAATGTCGGGTGTTTACATTTCCCTGAGAATATATATCTACTCTTGATACAGTATGTTTTGTCATTTGGAATGAAACAAGAATGTGTGTTTTGTCAGCACTAGTACTAGCAAGTAAAGAAATGGGTCATATTGTTCCCTAAAATGACATCCAGCTGGTCAATATCAGAGGTGCATTCAATTGATCTTTGTGCTTTGGTGATTCCGTAATTGATCAAATAAAAAAATAAATAACAGGAAAAGAAAACAGAGTTGAGTGAAAGCTGTTTGGGTTAGATCTCTGCATTGGAAAAAAAAAGGTGTTTAAAATATTTGTGTTACAGTATAAATTTAGGCAAAATTTCAGTTTTGTAGTATTAGAAAAAAAAAGCATTGTGGAGGCAGATACTTCTGATGTAGGGTCAGCAGTGGGTGAGAACCATTAGTACTGTGTGTTTTCGATGCGAAGGAGGTTTCAGATACTTATGCCTGGGCAATCCTGCCTCCTCTGCGAGGCTTAAAAACTACCACAGCGCTCTTGGAAATAAGAAAGCCAGTAGGCAGGTGAAACCATACAAAGGTCGAATGCACTCATGAGAGCCTCTTTCCACAGAGCTACAAGATCAGTGACTGCAACAAAGAGAGAGCGCTGAATGAATGAGGATAAGGGGGCAGCGCTTTACTCGTGTTCTTCAAATACAGAAAAGAAGTTGAATTTAAAAAGGAAAAAGTCTTATCTTGAGAAGTAGGTCCTATGTTTCCAAAGGGCTTGTATCGCTACAAACAAAGGTCCTCTCTCATTATGAGGAATATTCCCATAGTTCCCTGCAGCCTTGGCTTCTGACAGGCTGTGATTGTGGTCAGACGTCTCGCTGTCTGAGAGGCTTCGATGTTCACTTCCCTCTGTGGGCGATATTCATTTAATTGTTGTTCATTATCCATTGTTGTCTTTTGGCATCCGTAAAATAAATTGAAAAAAAAGCATCAAAATTTTATTCAAATGTGTAAAATCAAGGTTGGCTGAGTTGTTGTTTTTTTTTTACAGAATGTTCAGAAAGAAATGTGTTATGCGAGGTCTTTTCCATGTTGATGTTAATCATTTGCTGCACTTTTGCTAAAAAAAAATAACAAAAAAAACAACAACGCTGTGAGTGTGGTACTATTGTGATTTGCAAAATCAGAGCACATTAGGGTTTTTGGAGTTGCCAGAGCACGCTATTCAAGGTATTTGGGGGAATTGAAGTTGGTGGTGATACAAGCAGACATGCCTTACCATTTTTTAAAAGACTAAAATGGATTGCTTATTTGGCTTTTGTTACACATTCTTGTATACAGAAAATAACGAAAGGGTAAAAATAAACATTTTATTAAAAAAAGAGTGTTGGTTGCTTTACTTTCAACATTGTGTCTCCGCTTATGTAGATTGACTTCTTTGTATAACTCTAATGTGAATGAAATAAGAATTATTGCATGTTTGCCATTTTTGTAACCACTTAGAGGTTAATTCATATTTTTATGCAGTTACTCAAGTTTATCTATGGGTCTAACAAATAGTGACTGACATCCACTATAGCTAGTGTTATTTCTGTACAGGAGGAGAGTGACTGAATTCATTAGCTTGAAATATCAGAGGGAAAACAACAGTTTGACAGGACTGGTTAGAAAACACCCACTACTACACCTTATTAAGCCTGGCTTGTATTCTGTTGGAGTATCTACGTAAAATTTTTATGTTGTTCAATTTTTCTAACAGGTCAGGAGGTCTCCATGCTGCTTCACAAATACAGATTTTATTTGTAAACCCAGCTTTTCACTGCACAAATATAAACTGAAAATACTGTAGCACAGCATTGCGAGCAGCCTTGTAAAATCTGCAACGCACTTCTTGCATTCTCAACTTTTGTCTTTGAGTATTCAACAGAAAAGAAAAATCATTTTAGTTCAACCTTGTAAGTCATTGAGCACAGCTACTCAGAAATAATCGAGATAGATGCATGATTGTATTACTGATTAAAAATATATGACATTTAATGACGGTCGGAGGACACTCAACAAGAATTTGTCTGAACTGAAAGTAATACTGATCAAGTACTAAGCTACGTCTGGGTAGGATGCCTTTGCCTGTTTTTTTACAGAAATGCATGAAATTTCATGTGCGTCAATCCACTGACCACCACAGCTGGCAGGTCAGTTGTTACATCAGCAATGCAGCGCCAGTTATATAATATATAACTAATGTATCAGATGTGTGTGTACAAATGTACATATCAAACTCATTCTTTTCCTCAGTCACTGAGGTAAGAGTAGAATGTGATGGATCCAATTCCAGTCTCACTTTCACACCAAAACAGTAGATTATTGTGGAGTTCCTCTTTCAGACTCTAATGTGTAACAGGATGTGTCATGAGACTGAGCTGATACAGTTCCAGGCTAAATATTAGATCACTGGTTATGAAATGGATCCCTTTCTTAAAAATGATATACTACATAAAACGAATGCATTCGGCAGAATGAAGAAGAAGCCTTTATGTCTTTCCTGTCAGCTAATTTTGCGTCATCTATAAAGTGAAGCTCCTCCACCTTTCCTCACCTATTTTGCCTTTTGTCATTTGTTCTTACCTATTCTACGCTGTGCTACATTCCTTCAGAAATTACTTTGAACTTTAGGGATGTGACAAAAAATGAAGAAAAAAAAGAAAAGATAACTGGTGATATATTTAGAGACACAGTGCAGGGCTATATCATTTCAAAAGGAAATAGTAGTAGTGTAATAATGTAATAGTAGCTTAGGACAGGAACACTCAATTCTATCATGTAATGATATTACTTTAAATTACTTTTTGGTTATTTTGATGCCAAAATCTATAGAATATGCACTGAAACTATTCAGATTCACTAACTGTAATTTTAACTGTGTTGTTGTCATCATCTTTAACGAGTATCAGCTATTTTTTAAGATTTTAAGATGCCATTTTCCTTTAAAACGTTTTTTAGTAATCTAACCAAAATGTTTTTCTGCAATCCAATTTTGAATAACTGTAACAGATTCCAGTTTAAACTACAGTATTACTGCTGCATGTAATATATTACTCCCTAAGCTTGGCTCAGTGTCACATTTTGTCAGGGGATGCAGAGTTTCTAGCAGACACAGGAGACAGAGAGACAGAAAAGCCCGCTGCATCACCACACTCCATACAGTTGCACTGAAGCTGAGGCACGGAGCCTCCAGTCCCCGCTTAGTAGCTCCCCCAAACATCCATTTATTCATTTTCAGATGACAACTTCAATGGGGACAACACGAAACAGCTTCACAGCTGAACCAGAATTATTCATTATAAATCTCTCTTTCTGTCTGTACAATTATTTATGTGCTTCAATTATGGATAAAGCAATGTGAAAGGTCCAAACTCCGGATGAAATACAAAAAGTTTGGGGATTTCAAAGACATAGCTGAGTTTTTCTGTGGGGTTCACTTGATAATCTCGGATTGCTCATGGCAAAGCCCCTGTGACTGTACTAAAAAGATTAATTCTGCTGTACTGTATGCAGTGATGTAGGAATACAGTATGGGCGCTGTGAGAGCAGCAGCACCATCTGATCTGCAGGCCTAGTTCAAAAAATTAATAGAAACCATTTGTTCCTGACTGGGCATTCAGAACATCTGGGTAATTTTAACCCAGCCAGGCAATTTTAGAATTTTATTAATTTTGGTGATGAATATTTTCCATTGTACTTGATTGGTGTGTTGGCCAAGGCAGCCAAGCAGTAAATGTAAATGCAGGCAATAGCCAGCAGAGCTGAATTGGTCACTGTGAATGCCAGCAGTTAGACACTTCCAATATTGTATGGACAAGGATTCCTTATTTCAATTTCAATATTCAGCTGTCCCATTGGGAGATGAATTATGCAGCAGTTCACATGCTTTGGTTGGATTTAACTAAGGTTATGAATTAGTAGTGAGCCTATGAAATATCAAGGAGGAGATACGTCTAGTGAGTAATAGTCTGATTCTGTGATGCTTTGAGGATAGGAACAACATTTATGAAGCAGTGTTATCACCTGTATGCATAAAACTGAGTCTAGTGTATTAGATTGTATTTGTATATTTGTATTATTATTATTGCCTTAAAGATAACTGTGGGTTAGTGTCTATCATTTTGTTTTTCTATCAATGATTTTGATTTATTGAAGAGGTTTGTTTCAAAATCCTCCTCCAAACATATTAGGTCTATAATCTAAATAATCTATGAGCCAAAGAGTTTTGTTCCTTTCTTAGAGTGTCAGATATCAGTTTCTAAAAGAGAAATGCAATTCAGTATAAAGTCATTTAAGCAGTTGAAATGGAAAGATTTAATTGATACGTTTCAATCTACCCTTCGGCTATCCCCTTTACTTCCAGGCACAATATTTACAGATTGGCCAAAATATCAGTGTCATTCTCCTTTCCACTCCCCCAGCCTGCACTTGTCACAAAAATTCAACATGAATTTCTTAAAGTAAGTACTATATGTTTTTGGCTTCTTCTTTCTGTCTTCAAAGTGTCTCTGATGGATTTGGTCTTAGATACAGTAGAGCAGGCTGTCTAACATGGTGGATCTAGCAATGACACCAAGTTGATCATCTTGTTTTACCTTCTGAGTGTCCTTCACAACTCATAAAACTCAGTGTCATCCCCGAAAGTAGGCTGGTGTAAATATTAAGGTCTGAGGACATTGTTAATAGATTCTCTGATGACACGTTTCATCCAGGCACTGATTGTAATTGCTTTATACATGACAAGTAATAGTGTGAGGGCTTTGGAGACAGTGAAAATCCCTTGAAAATAGAGACCTATGAAATTAAATCTTGGTTTTCAATTTGCGCTCCCATAAGAGTTTTCCAATTAAATGGATTTAACCCAATACTGGCTAATAAAAGACATAAATACGTTTATAAGACAATCTCAAGTATCATATTTTCCCTGGGAGAAGATTCATTAAAAAAGTGACCTTTTTTAAACCTGGTATAATTAATGGTACAACAAACTAGGCCAGATGCTGGTGTTTGTTCGGCCCATTCTACTATGTGTTTACCCTTCACCTCAAAACCACTAATGCAGGTCCACTACACCAACTCCCTCACTGCTTTGGATAGTGGACCTGGCTCCTGTGATATTGATATGACCCTCGAGAAAAGTGTTTATTGTCCTTGAAATACTCATGTGGACACCTGCAAGTCAAACAGAGGTTGGAAGACTAAATTGATAAAGCTGTTTGTTTAAAATAATAATGTCGCATCCCCTATTTAGTTTTGTTTTTGTTGGTTGTGTTTAATTTTGTAGAATTCATTGTCGTTACTAAAAGAGTCATTATGGCAATTTATCTCCATCTAACTGCATCTGAAAATTGAAAGCGTCCCAGTCTCATTGCCCTACTCCCATTACGGTCCCGTTATTTGTGCAAATAAATTTTTATTTTTGTACTTTGCAAGACTAGATTTCAGGCTTTCGAATAAATTTTCTCTCTCTCTCTCTCTCTCTCTCTCTCTGGACTAAGGATAAAGACAGAATTACACAGCAGAACTGTGTTGGATGGCAGAGACAGAGATTACCCTCCCTGATCTTTCTACAGACAAGAATAGTTCGGTGCAAAACCCTCCCTGAGGGCCTTGCCACCTCAGTACTGAGAGATTCCACATTAGCATGCCTCACAGAAGAGGAAGAAGACAGTTTTATCCTCCTTGACCCACCACTTGACTTGAAAAGAGGAGGAATCTACTGAGCCCATGTACTCTAGATGTGGGCCTGTCAACACACTGATGAGTACACTCTGAGAAAAAAGGAACAACATTGTGCATACCGTCATGACAGAAGCATATGGCCCCAGTGACAACAGGTACAACGCTGTGCCTTTCTTCTGAGTGTAACTGTCACAAAACTGAAAACTAAAGACACTAAGCTCCCCAAGCAGCCTGGCTTTGTTGGCAGTGAGAAAAGAAAGTAGTGGAAATAGAACATTTGAAGCTGGTATCCAACCCTTTGGATTTGTTCATACAAATGGAAGAGCTCTATGGTTGTGCAAGCATATTTGTGTTTATTTAAATTATTATTAAAAATATAGACCTGCAGAACTTGCACTCCAAAGTGTTGGTCCTACCTGTGTCATTCTGGGCTCAAATGAAGAAGTTGGCATGGTGTGACATATATTTTTGGCAAGTTTTTTAGGTGGCCATTGGGGCATATTCAATTTTATTTTAAACCAAAAAGAGAAGTCCATTCAATATCCATGTAAATGACCTGCTGTTCATCTGAGAAGACCATCCACAAATAGATGGCAACCGTATAAAGTTCAGCATGAAACAATTCTTCTTCCCAATGATCTACTGAGCAGTTGTGTATTTTAAATGATTTACAGTCAGATATCGAGTTGGAATAAAATGGCTCATAATTGTCAGACCAGACACCATAAATGGCAGATACCTAATAAGTATTACCTAAAGTTTAGCATCTTTCTAGTACTTTGTGTGTTTTTAATATGCCTTCCAAGCAAACACTGTAATAACAGTCCAAAAAACTGATTTATAAAAAGCAGTTAGACCTACAATTTAAATCCAGTGGGCACGAGTGTGGATTTCATACTGTGCACTGAACTGATGCCATTAGCGATAATTACTATTATAAGAAACACAGCAATTTTAGGGCACCCTCTGCTTGTAAATTTACCATTGTGTTCTTAGTCTTTGCTTGTTTCCACCTTTCTTTAAAAATAATCAAAATAATATTATTGCATTGCCTATGTTGCCAAAAATACCATATCCTACTTTCTCTCAAACCCCTCCTACAACGCTATTTCTTGCTCTGTTTGGTTTCGCAGGCACTGGCTTGTGTTGAATGTGCCATCCTAGGCCCAGATCTACTGAATGTCTGACTAGGTCCATCTCCTTCATCAGCTGATTAAGAAGCATGAGTAACGTGTATGGGCATGTGCCATAAATGGAACTGGCAGTATGTGCGGCCTGGATGCAGAGAGGATGTGTCAGACCTCAGTCAGGAGCTGATGTTAAGCATGACACGCACCTCGCACCGTGGAACTATGGGAACAGAATGTAGGTGGGAATTTGAACAGAGCTGAGGGAGGATATTGGGGTGGTGGGATGCATGAGAGGAGGGAAATGAGGGAAGAGAGGTAAGCATGGCTTATGTGATTTGAAAATTGTAAATTTAGAAGGTTTAGTCAGGTTGGCTTCTCCGGCAAATGGGACAGTGGGCATGGGGATGGGCTTAGCAGTGGCAGGCATGTTTGTGTGAGCTGTGATAAGTAGGTCAGTAAATAAAATGAAACTCTCCTCCCAAAACTACATTGAAACTGTGATTGCGGTGACGCTAATGCTGTTGCATGGATAAAAATTTTAGATTCTGATTTACAAGCCACCACACAAGCATTTGTGCGTGTACAATCTGGAGGAAGCTGGGGCGCACACTTTTTAATATATTAATTAGAACATATTAATGCACCAATGTTAAGGTGTTTTAGTGGCAAGGCGTAAACACCGAGAAGAAGATTAATAAAATCCCTTCCTCCCTGCGATGTCCTGAACCAGAAAGCTCTTATTGTACATTTGATTGTGCACATTTTTAAGGATTAGCGACAGCATGTCTTAATGTCTCATCATGTGCCAAATTAGCCTTCTGTTGTGTGCTGCATGCGCCGCAATATTGCATTGAGCGGCCAAATGCCTACCGGCCTTCCAAGAGCAGACATGAGGGCAAGGAGGAGGAGGATGGAGATGAAGAGGATGATGTAACCCTCTCCAGGCTGAGGATGGAAAGCACACAGGGCAAGGAAAAGCTCTATTATCATTTTCTCTTTGTCATGACCTCTTTGTTACCTCAGAATAATAGTGTTTCTTTTTTTCCAAATTGCAGAGAAGGGCAAATCCCTTTATTTAGTTCATTGAAACTGGAGCAACATATCCACAAAACTGATATTTACTCTAGTGCCATTAACTTCTATTTGTGGTAGTCCAAGTCAAGTCATCATTGACAGTTTAATATTAGATGTCATTTTTCACTTGTATTCATCTTTTCAATTTTACCCTTTTCATGTCATCCGCTGAGTTTTCATAGCTCCACTTTAACTTTAATATCTATTCTTTGCCAGACAGCAGCTCCACTTGACACCACAACACTGCATCAAAGAACATCTTCATAATTGTTAGCCTCCTGTATACATATTTCTAAGACAATTTTCCTGACACCTGATTTCAACTAATGGAGAACAGACTGAACTAGCAACTCAAGCCCTACTCAAACTGGCAAAATTGATTTTTCCTCATTTGCATTACAGGTCTTCATAAATTGGATATAAAATTGAGAGACACTGATATTGTGAGACAGCTGATATACAGTATACATACAGTATATATATATCATATATTATATTATATATAATATTTGCAGATCTTAAGAGATCTGGGGCATAGTTGCATGTTCGTAAAAACAAAAAAATCTGATGGTATCCATCAGATTGTTTTTTATTGTGAGCTAAACCTCACTTTAGGATGAGAGTAAGTAGCCAGTTAAGAGAGAAAGAGAGACAGGAGGGAGAGAGAGAGATAGAGAGAGAGAGAGAGAGAGAGAGAGAGAGAGAGAGAGAGAGAGAGAGAGAGAGAGAGAGAGAGAGATGAGAAAGAAAAAAAGCTGAGTGAAAAAGAGAGAAAGCGAGAGAAAGAATGAGAGGATTTAATGTGAAACGGGTGCTGTAGCCTTGTCTGATAATCTGAAAGCAGTGGGTGGGCAGACAGCAGGAAAACACAATATTGATGGGACTGTTTCCCCCTTCCTCACTCTTCTGAAAATGTAATACCTTGAACACAGAAAGCAAGAGAGTGAGAAGACATAGTGCCGTTTCTGCTGTCGTCCCCAAGAGGGGGATGGGTGGGGAGGTTTCATGTAACTAAAGCAGGGATAAAAAGTCACAGCATACAGCATGGAGACACTTCAAAAGCAAATGTATCTGCAATTTAAAAATAAATCAGAGTTTCTAACCTTAAAGATGTTTCAAACCAATCCGTCTGTATTCTGAAATACCACGTCATGTTCTGCCAGTGGCACAACTTCAGTATACCATTTATACCATACATGTGTATCTCAAGATACACATCAAGGAGTATTAGTAGTAGTACACCGTGTCAAATATCAGCAGTATGTGGCACCATGATGGTATACACAATGTACTGAGCTCATATAGGCTTGAATCCAGATCGCAATCTTTGACGCTTGACATTCTCTTTCTTATTATGATGATCTTAATATATTGTAACATCATTTTACAATTTGAAAAATGAAAAATGAAATAAATGAATAATAAATGAACGATAAGACTCAGAACGGTCATAAATAAAATGCAGGTTCTTAACCTTGCTGTCGAATCCAAGCTTTTTCTTTTAACTAAAATATACCTGTGATAATACATACTGTCTCTGTTTTTACACTCCGCAGGTCAACAGCAACACTTGACCTTCGCTCCACTGCTGGCACTGTTCCACTGTTCCCTATACTCCAGTTCCCAACAATAATTGTGTGCTCACACACGTGCCTGCGTGCATTCGTGCAGGCATGCATGTGTTAAATTTGTATAACAGGGATTTAACATGAAAGGGCTCACATTGCTACACAGACCTCAGGCTTGGTAATAAGCAATTCTTGGTCAGCCAAACAACGGGACAGATTTCCCCAAAATAGAGCAATGCTTAGGATTCAAACCTGCAGCTTCAGCTCTTCTTTGGTGCACAATATCTTCCTTTGAGAAAAGGAGGAAACTTAGCAAACCAAGGGATAATTCGGTGAAAAAAATAAATAAAATAAATGAAACAAATTCGCAAGTTATTGTAAATCAAATTATTGTTAATCCCATCCAGACATTCAAAATTAAACAAGCCCAACACATCTTTTTCAGGAAATACAATGCTAGTAACAGGCCTACTTTAAGGTAAATATTACTTACTTCAAAACAAATTATCTTCTCAACTCATTCACAGGCACTTCCCAGGTTTAGAGATAAGCATCTGAAAACACAGGCCTTACTGTGAATAACTTTTGCTTTTGTATTGCAATTCTGCATCTGCACGAATATGATTACATTTATGAAGGCCGATGAGCTCACATCTAAGTTGAGGCTAAATGTTAGCCATTGTCAAGGTCATAGTAATAATTTGGAGTGAAACAGAAGCCTCAGTGGGAATATGAAATTCATCTCTGTGTAAGTTTAAGCAGCGCTCAGCAATATTCTCCACATGAGATCCCATGGGCCCTTCTTAAGTATGCAGAGATAAAAGACCACAAAGACAACAGTTCATACTATCCAAGGTTTTACCTCAGCTAGCATAAATGGTAAATTCAAGACACCAATATGCATTATAATTAGACTTTCAGTCCAGCATAGAGAAACTACTGCAATGAGAGCCATCTGTCTTCACCTTTTCAAAATGCAGTTCATTAGTGTTGTCATTCATTTCTTGTGCAGTGTCTGGACAGTGAACATTGTTCTATTACTGTCCACGTTTCTCAACTCCCAATTACCAATAATGAGAAATGATAACTTTTTTTAACACTCTTGAAAATTGTTTTTCAACATTTTACATGATACCATCCAATGCTCAGGTAATTCATTCTCTAAAAAGCAGATTCATTAGAAGGCTTCAAATGGTGCGCTATCACTACAAAGAGTCACTTGAACCTGTAAATGGTCCTCCTATCTGAAGAACCATTTGTGTCTCCATAAAGCTCCCATTGGTTCTGTGCAAAACTCAAATTTTCTCTCAGTAGTTCTTTGGTTCACTAGTGGTTCTGTATGAAGTAGAATGTCACATGGTTCCATATAGAGCCACAACCAGCTTTTCATTGCACTGTAATGGTTGCATGTAAAACTATTGTTAGTTCTATGTTTGATGTGGTTTTTCAGTGGTTCTTTGGCTGTAGCAGACTAAGCAGGACATTTTGGAGGGTGGGGGCACAAGCAACAAAGGGCACTCTTACATGTAAAATAGTGAAGATGTTGGAAAAGAAAAATCTCTCCACACAGATACATGACAGAGGATATTACATAATGACACCTTGTGTGTGGCAGGGAAAGGGGACGAGGGCTCCAGACCATTTGGGACTTTGTGTCTGTGCCTGAGGATATGCGACCAATACTGATCTTCTGATTTCCAATCATCTAGTAGTTTGGTTAGGCCGTCTTGCATGCGCACTGAACATCAGCTATCAGCAGTGTCTCATTCATGAAAATGTAATTGGATATATCTTCACCGCCATAGTAAGATGGTTGCACAGATCAAGAGCCTCATTTACAGAAGCAATCAAATTTGATCTTAGAAATGTACATGCATATAATTTACATCAAAATTGTAATTTGTAAACCTTGAAATTGTGGTTGAAAAGTTCCTAGCCCTTTAAGTGGCTCAGATGCTCAGATACCCTTGACTTTATATCATGATAAAAACCTAACCTATACAATGCGGAGGAAAATGACTGACTAATGACAAGCATGCACAGTCTCAGTCTTTTTTTCATTGAAATAAAGAAAAAAAAAGATTTTAAGGTGAAGCTGAAGATGAAATCCAATTTGCAATGCTGTGCTCCACATGAATATGAACAGAATACTGGATGTTTATGGGTCACACACACATTTGTAAGAACAAATTGATTGTGGGATCTTTTCGTACATTAGGTCCCACATGGTCCTCATAATGATGCCGACTGTGTCTCAGTTTATAACTGGTGCTACAAAAACAACTCTTACTAAGTGTTTGGAGCCAAAGTGAACAAAAACAATTAAGGATTGAGCCCCACTTGAATTCACTCTGTTGGGTTTCAACCATATTGTCTATAGGCAGTAGCAGCTGAAAATCCATTTGGTTCTGAAAAGGTGTGATGTGAGGATGAGGTTCTATTTAGCACTGCAGGTGGTTCCCCTATAGTTAAAGTATAAGCCACCAAAGAAACAGTATTTGGTAACGTTAAGCACCTTTCCTTCTTAGACTGTGACCAGACATGCATGGCAAATGACAGGAAACAATAAATCATTTTCCTTTTCCTTGCACAGAGCCTGCCAGCAGCACACCAGCAGTGTGCAACGTGAGTCAGGTAGCAGGTAGAGGCAATTGGATTCTTCCCCACCAGAGGCTCCAGGAGCTATCGCCACCTATCCAGGCCTGTGAAGGCAGAGGAGGATTGAGTTTGAAAGACGATAATAGACTCCTGGGGAAACTAATCTATTTCTAAAGAAGAAGGGAGTATGAATTCTCTCTCTTGCCTTCTCCTCCTCCCCCCCCCCCCCCCCCCCACCCCCCCACCCCCCCGCCCCCACCCCCACCCCACCCCCCCATCCCCTTTCACCATTTCTCTCAGCTGTAGCGCTATGGGTCAATTTCGCTATTGAAATGTACCAATTAAATGAACTCTGGACAGCATCACAGCCATTATAGGAGCGGACTACTGGGGCTCATGGCTTGACATCTTTTTTCTGCCTATAAGCAAAAAGGCATTGGAACATACATGTCTCTTACGACGGCTTACTGTAGGTTTTTCACAATGAAGATCTGACACACCTTCATAGAAAAAAACAACCTTTTCTTTGTAAAACATATTAAGGGAAGTTTTATACATACAGAAGGGAAGTGGAAAAGGAACCAGGGATTCCAGGGAAGATAAGATGCCATTTTAACTTGGGGTTGTACAAATATTGCAACTGCAAGAGCTGCGGAGGCTTTTGTATTTTCAATTTAAATTCAAACACCAAAAATAACCTTTCAGACGCCTTAACTCGCTTCACAACCGTTGTACAACCCCATTTTAAAGAAGAGCGCAGAAATATACAACAGTTTCCCATCCTATACTGTGTACAGTGCAGTACAGTGCAGTATGCTAAAGCAAATTACCACTTACATATATCTACGAATCAAATATATTACGCATTGAAATACAATTAAATTAATGTCAAACTTTTACAACATATAGTTATTTTCCATTGCCTTGTGTAACTCATGGCAGTGACATTGGCTGTTTTGAATATGTCAGTATTAGTGTTAGTGAATGCCACTGAACAGAAAACAAATACTCTTCAATTATTATACTCAAAGCCAATGCATATGCTCTCTTATAAAAGCACAGTGTATCAGTTCATTAAGGTACTTTTTCCACACAGTTATTAGTGTTCGCTTCTACCCTGTGTCCCTCACTGTGTGGAAGGGGTGCTCCGGTACATATTTGGAGCTTGTAACGTCCATCGGTCGGCCCTCTCATTTCTTACATGAGCTTTCCTGTTGGTTTTGCCCCAGAGTTCTTCAAAACTAAAGTCCTGAAGGTCTCACGCTGCAAGATAGCTGCCATTACAAGGCCAGGAGCATCTGTAAACAAGGCAGCATCAAGACCCAGATGGCTCCTGTCAGCCTCCCGTGTGAACTGGATCTGCCCTCCGTTTCAGAATCCTCTCCATATGGATGATGATGATGTCTGTGGTCGCTGGACACATCTGGACTCACTGAGGAGAGAGCAGACAACAACAGGCCAGTCAGACTGAGGCTTATTGTCAGTGCAAGTTCACAGAAGATTGGTTCACCTACAAAACTGTGGATGTTTGTCATGGTAACACATGTTCATATATACGCTCTAGCAAAATCAGCCATTCAGTATACATTAATATCTTGTCTTTGGCACAATAACAGCGCTTGTGTTATAGTATACACTACCAGTCGCAAGAATTTTTTCTTTCTACTAGTTTTCACATTTTAGAATATTAGTTAAGACATCAAAACACTGAAATAACACAAATGGAATTATGCAGTGACCAAAAAAGATTCTTTAAAGTAGCCACCCTTTGCCTTGATGGAAAGGCAAAGGCTTTGGAAAGAAATTCATGCACAGGCATCAACTTCACTATGTATATTTGTCTAAAAAACAAATTTCAAGCATTTAAGCATAAGCCTTCAGATCAAAATGTCTTTAAGATAATGAAAAACAGTACATTTAATAAGGTGTGTCCAAATTTTTGACTGGTAGTGTAATTATGATGCCTCTTCTGTACCTAATTGTTCATAGAAAATGGAGTAGGCTGATCATAGATAACGTGAATATAAAAATATCTATGCAGCTTCCCTGGTAACATAATGGGCTCCTTGGACCTCAATAAGTGGATGTGTCATAGGGCCTTGATTATGAAAAGATAAAGACTTTATCTTCTGCTTCATTCTAAGGTAATTTTTCAAACTGAATAAAGCCGTGTACACACCACGCTATAAATTTCAAGAGATTTGAGCACACAAGAACAGGCACTATTCTAAAACCATTCTGAAATAATTGACATTGATCAGAACTTTGTCTATTTTTCTCATACAGTGTGCCACAAAAATAACGTATGTTTTTTTTATCACAACTATAGTCATATGCTTCGCACAACTTTCACAGCTGAAATACAGCTATACGAACTATCCTACATACGAACTGCCTATGCTCTGAATTAATCTGTACAGCATTGCTTGCACTGTTCATGCACATACAGAAATGTATGCACACCTGTACATACTATCTAAACCTGTAAGTGTTCAATTTACATAATGCTCGTCAAATTGTCACTTTTTCTGTAGATAGGATTTCTCCATCTGCAAATCTGCATGTCTGTACATAGTATCTACATCTGTAAGTGGTAAGTGTAGTGAATGCATCTGGAAGGCATATAATTCTCTATAGTTTCCTGGACACTTCTATAAAAATGTATGGCCCCCTGTAGACCTGCTACAGCAATGTGCGACATTAACACATAATTGTACATGCTGTGATTCTTCACATACGGTCTTTCCTCATGCTCTCATGTTCCTGTCAGTTATATATTGCATACATATTATAATTTATATATATTTCTTAAAATGATCCACATTTTCATAACACACAAATCTCACTTTACCCTTTATGTCTCAGTAAGTTCTGCTGATACTACTGCTGCTATTTTGCACAGCCTGTCAATAATGGAATCCATACTTTGTTGCACATTGCATTTCTACTTAATATGTCCGAGGGTTGGAATTCTCCTTTTTATTATGCGTAGATCCCCTTTAGCTTTATCTAATTCAGGGTTGGCATTGAGCTCAAACTTTATTAATAGCTACTTTGACATAGATTTCTAACTCACAGATTTCAACAAATTTGATTGCAAGACCTTTATATAAACGAGGCCGGCTGATTATTGACAGCTTCTCCTCCCTGTGAGGGCCCACACATGAGCTACTGTTGAAGCAGAGTGTGGCCTGAAATTAACTGTCTATTGATTCACTGCCGAGGAGTCCCCAGGACAGCCATTTGAAGGTATACAGCTCACAGATAGTCTGGCTGAGTGTCCCACCCGAGAGCACTGAACTTCAACACCTCAATCAATTCCTCTTACTAAAGTTTCAAGGATTCTAATATAGCAGCAAGCTGTAAACAAGAATGTATCTTCTTTTTTCTTTTTTTTAAAGATTATATTTTTGGTATTTTCGACAATCAAAGTGGAGAGAGACAGGAGGGATTGTGAGAGAGAGGGGGGATGACATGAGATTCAAACCCGCCTGCGTCCCGTTTACATGGAACACACCTTCCACCACTGAGCCACCACAATGTATCTTTGTCGTTAATAAATGAAACGCCGCTGACGTTTTGTTTCTAACTGCAGTGCTACACCAGGCAACTCATACTGTAAAATTATTACTCTGAGATTAGAAGAACCCCTATGATATTTCAGGCTCAATTAACCGTGGCCCAGGACCAGATCAGGTTTTTGACAAAACTCTGTGAATATTCACAAGAGCTAACGTTACAAAATCACATGCAAACATACACAATTACAGGAGAAAAAACTGGTTCATGGGTGCAGAAATATAAGAATAATAATAAGAAATATTCAATATAAGTACTTTTCTTAGGAAAAGTTTCTACATAAAAAATAGTTTCAAATTTTAAAAAGTTTCTAAAGTAGCTATAGGAAACCATAAACATGCATAAACGTATTGGATATAAACTGTATATCAGGGAGATAATTATATTGAATATACATGTTGAAATAAAAGAAAGAACATAAAAATAACAAGAATAAAACATCAAGCTAATTAATTAAAACCTGACATTAAGGCAAATATGTAAAAATGTGTTTGGAGAAACGGTTTAAAAAATAGCACTGACTTCACTTTCAGCTCTAGTGGCCCTGACAATAAAGCTCGGTCACATTTAGTTTTGAATCTAGACTGTGGAAAAGACCTTTGACTGTGAAATTTCATATTACAGATTAAAGAGTCTGCAATGTAGCATGGGTCCTGACCATGCTACAATCTGTAAATTCTCAAAATATATTCTGAAATGAACATGTAACCAGTGCAGCTCTCTTTATTTGGCACCACTTAGACACACATACTTGATTACACACACAGATAGATACAAGTTATTTAATATCACACACACACACACACAGTATTGACTGAGATTGCATCCCTGCTATTAATAGCCATCATCATTGCTGAATCCTTTGGCTGTAAGTAGGTTCTTTTAATGAATGATAATCAAGTGCCAGAAGAAGATGCATATCATCCTCTTAAAAGTAGAGCTCCATCTTAAATATAACATCTCCAAAAAATTTTCTTGCACCACTGAAGAGTTTCCAGGTTGATGGTTGAAAGTATCTATAATGGTTTTTGTGGTTTTTGATGGTTTGATGTTTTTTTTGTAAATCGTTCGGAAAGTGCTGTACTGCCTACATGGTTTGGTAAATCCATGGCAAAATCAAGAGAGGTTAGGATGTTAGAAAAGGTGGCTGGTCTGAAGAGAGATATATATAGGTCAGTAAGAGAGGCTTACTACTGAAGTGAAATCAATAGAAGTTGATTTCTGAGGACTTGGAACAACAATGATCAATACCGCAGTAACTGCACCAGGAAAAAACATCTAACAACTGGAGTGAAAAAACCTTGTCTATTGTGCGATTTTACGATTTTCAGCATTCAGAGCTCTCTGGCCATGTCTCCAACTAATCTGCTGTATGTTCCTTACTCTCTGGCAAAGAAAGACAGGCAAATGAAGTCCCAGTTGTTTATTTGAAAGCCTATGAAACTGTCAGATGAAAATCTCGTAATGCCAATTTTGGTGGTTTTCATGTTTTAACCTGAATTCAAGGATCACATGTTCCTCTATGGGTTGATAACATTCTACAACCCCTTAGGTTTATGAAACCATTTCAACACCAATTAGATAAACTCAAAAAAACATGGCTGACAAGCTGAAAACAAGGCTGTTTTTCTTAGTTCTTGTTGACATTTTGGATTTTCACATTACAGCAGTGATATGCATAACCCAGAATTAAATTAAGGAAAAGTGATTCAATTTTTTGAGAAATTTTCCTAAACGATTATAGTTTTATGAGTAAATACTAACCCAATCTCCAGACTCAAAACCCATTTTCGAACACATTTTAACCCTAACCTTTCAAAATATATTGGAGCAATAATAAGAGTCCCACAATATGCATAACTTAGTTTTTGTTTGAAGCAAATGTTTTTTAATATTAGCGTTATAAAAGATGGGGGATACCGTTGTACTCCGTCATAATGTCCCACACTGAAGCACTCTGCTATATGCTGAGCCAGCTGTAGGAAGAGTAAGACAGATACATGCTCCCTGGTTGGTGTGGACAAAACAACACACTTCAAAAACTCCCCTCTTTTCATCAACTGCTTTACAACACAAAACCCTAAAAGCAAGTCAGCCAAGGCTTCTGAAGATGCCTTTTAATGATTAGTATATAGGCCACTCTAAGTATGGCATATGCAGTATGACAAGTAGGACAGGTGTAAATAAAAAGACACATGCATATTTCTGAGTCAGTTGCAGGGTTTTTTGTTTTTTTTTTGCTCAGAATTGTTTTGTTTACACAAGAACAACGAGATCAAGTGAGGAGGGAAGCCAAATGAAGAGAAGCCACCTGAGACCTCTTAGAGAGAAGGCTGACTGCTCCCATTCTCAGACTGAACAATTGAATATAGCGCTGTGCTGGAGACAGCATCCCCATTCAATTAAATCCAGAGGAGCAGAGAAAACTGAATAAATTAACTCTTTATTTGCAAAAATCATATCACTTTGCATGGTTTCATTATTTTACATCGTCTACGTACAGTTACAGTTGTTAATGAATTGATCCACCATGTAGCCTACTGTCTCTTTTTGTTCTCTCTCTTTCTCCCTCTCTCTCTCTGTCAATGTTAACAGTATCAATGAGTGCCACGCCTGAATTTGTCAGCTATAAGCCACATCTGTTCATTGTTTAGCAGTACCAGATGAGGGGGCATATCATTCGCTTGAAAAAACATGCCAACATAATGTTACATGCCTGTATTCAATGGTTGGCTTGTGCCAGGCAATGTTTCCAATGCAATTCCAATCCAATTCAATCCAATACCAAGGCAATGTTAGTGTGCAACACCTGAATCAGTACAAGCTGATTCCTGAAAGAGGGTGAAATCCGAACTGAGAGGATCGCTTACATTTATTTAACCCCCAATAGCCCTTAAAACACACACACACACACACACACACACACACACACGCACGCATACAGACATACATGTGCAGGCATTGTATGCACCCACACACACTCACACATACGTACACTTTATGTGGCTGTCTTAAATACTTTATATGGCTGTCACACATATACTTTGTTTATTAAAAGTTACAATGTCCTGTCAAATAAAAGGAATAAAGAGCCAATGCTGCAGGACAATATTTGAAACAGTTTTACATGAATAATTGGGACCGTTGGCTTTGCAGTTAAAGACACTTTGGGCAAGATTTTTATGTAAAAATACACCCGTCTTGTCAGTCTAAATTACAAAGTGAGGATACAATAAAGAAGAAAGTCCCATCACTCCTAATTGAGACCTTGCAGACTCTTCCTATTAAATGAAATTCTGGTGTGGGGGTACGTACACTTGTCCTCCCACAGGAAATGATGGGTCGAAACATAAAAGCGAAATACAAACTGTCTCCTAAACAGCAGTGAGCGAGCGCTACGTCTAGAGAAATCTGGAACGTTAAATCTTTTGCCGTCTCTCATCCATTTGGTATCTTTGGAATAGAGTGATCATAGAGTGGCCGGGTTGGTAAACATGTTGGTGACACGTTACATGATTTCTGGGTATTGAAGTCCAAATTTTTCAAACACTTACCTCCCGCTGGCATTTTGGGGCCGCCAACATGCAAAGTTGCCTAGTGCAGCTTTCAGTAACTCCATTGTACTAAGCAGATAAAATATTATGGTACTTAAATTAAAAATCAATCCACGGGACAAATAAGATGATGAGTTACGTGTAAGTTTATAACCTTGCATTTTAAATAACAATTGAAACAAAGACACCAGTTTGCTCAAGATAATACATTGTCTGACAATCCCTTAATAGCCCAATCACCTTGAATCAGTTTCACCTGCCTTTTGTCTGATTTAATTTACCCTTTGTACTTACAGCTAAAGTATTTCAAATGCCTGGCTTGACCCCACATAAAGCCGGCATCCATCCTGTTTGTGCAATTATAGAGAAAACCAGGATCAATGAAATCTAATTTAAGGTAGAAGCATTATTCTAAAACACAGAGCCCTTCGCATCTCTGCGTGGAGCCAGCAGAATGATAAAGTGCCTTGCTTATATCCTGTATAGCTCTGCTGCACATGCCAGGGTGAGAGTGTTCATGTCCTGGATCCCATCACCCCGTCCTCTATTACATCCTCAGAGCAGTCAATACTGGGCTCTGACCGCCAGTCAGTCACTCTCAGGTTGCACACACAGGCAGCATACAAATCAGCAGGGAAGCTCCTATTCAAAACACTACTGGCAAACTCAAACCTCTGCATCCTCTCTGTGTCAACACCTTTGTTAGGAGGCTGCTGTTGCGAAACGCCTATTCCCGTAAATGTGGTAAGAAGGAAAAATGTCACAAAGCAAAGTGTACCCGTAAATAGTACAACAAGGTACAGCATCACTCTGAACATAAAAGCACTAATGTAATAAATGCTATAATGGACTCACATTGGTTACAAAGCTGGGGATGGAATGGTCGATAATACAAAGAAAACAAGAATCAAAGCGTCATACTGTATATGAAACTCATTATTAGCAGTCTGCTATTTAGATTTGGTTATTGTTGTGATCAGTGTGGCTTAATTTCCAATGGTAAAGACTATGAAGGTTGTGATGCAATCCTGAAACACTGCTTGACAGCAAAATCTGTAATGGTTGCCTGAATTTGATGAGAACAATTTAACTGGCGAAAGCCAAAATTCATTTCTTGTGTTTGTTTCTAGCAAGTGATGAAAGACAACCTCAAAACAACCCCCTTAATATTGTATCAGGAGGAGTCGGAGAGTGTTAAGAAGAGGAGGGGATGTGTTCAATTTTTCATGTGCAGTTCCTTTTTTCACCAAGGAAAAAAAAACGTATGGGCCTGATCAAATTGACATGCTCCAGTAAAGGCCTCTGCAAACCTCTGCCTCCTCATCACTCTCTTCCTTTTTACCAGCAGCAGCTCATATCCTCTGGGTTAACCATCACTAAAGCCAACTTAATGCAACAGTAAACAGAGCAAGGTCATCCAGCTATTCCGTCCATGTGCTCAGAAATACACGCCAACTATGAACGAAAGCATTAACAGATGATCTGTCTTTGAGTGCTTGAATAAATGCAGGATTAGTCCAATCACTGTGGCCCTCATTTATCAATCTAACGTAGAAACCAGCGCAGATCCGAGCGCAGAAATCATCTTACGACAGGGTTCACGTGTGATTCATGAAACGTTCGTATCTCGCCAATCACAGCGTAAGAATGATCGGGCGTTGATAAATGTGGAGGCTGAAAACAATCGTCATTTAAATATCACGCCCCTAAATATTCTCGGTTTAGAGGCCTCGCCCCCATAGTTTACGACATGGAGAGGCGTAATACGTCCAAGAAGAGAAACTTCTCCGACCTCGAAATAGAAACTCTAACATCTAAAGTCCAATTGAACCAATTAGTTCTATTTGGCAGCCTGAAAAGTGGCATCAAAAGAAGTCGGAAAAATGCAGCATGGAAAGAAATCACTGCTGCGGTCAACAGCGTTGCCGTCAACATTCCAGCTGAAGTTTGAATATTTAATTTATACATCCGTGATATGTATAGCCTATATATATATAATAGTAGCCTATTATAATAGCTTGTATCGCAATTCTTTACATTTAGGTGAAGAAAAAATGGTCAGACCTCAAACAAGTAGGCTATCTCAAAATGAAAGAGAAATTAATCTTACACCAGAAAACTGTTAACCCTGTTAATTGCAAACAATTTGAAAATACCTATTATTGTTAGGGATGGGCTATATGACACATAGTCGATGTAGGCCTTTACAAAATATAATATTTTGCCATAGGCTACATATTTTTAAGTGATGAATATGTGGCTGCATATGCTTAGATGCCAGTCAGAATACTATATGGTCTAATCCTAACAGTTCTCTGACTCAGCCAGATTTACTCTGCTGCACCGCAAGTCCACGCTGACTCCAAAATTTGCGTACACGAGTTGAGACTTGACGTGAGATTTGATCGTAGCCTCCACTCACGTCCAAATTGATAAATGCCAAGCTTTGCGTGGAAATGACCGTACGCCCAGTTTTCTGTCGTACGTTTGTTTGGTAAATGAGGGCCTGTGTGATTGAAAAATGACCTTTGTATGTGGAACAACTATCAAATCAAATGTTATAGGAAAGTTTTAAGATGATGTGGGAATGGTATAAGTGAATCATTTCCCATCTGTGTTTTTTTTTTTTTGTGCGGTTTAGAGCTCGCATATGAGAATCAAGCATAAATACTCCTCTCTTCCACCCTAACACCAGTATTTATGGGTTAGATGCTTATCTCAGCATGACCTTAGCTGCATCAACAACCAATTACCACTTCAGATTGTGTACATAACAAAGCATGCGCACACACATTCACAAAACCAGCCGTTATGGTGCAAAAGTCGATAAAACAGGAAAATATTTGCCCCAATGAAAGACATTGTTCTGTCAAACAGCTGGCAATCAGAGTGACTAGCTTATCGTTTTACTGCAACACTTTTAGCAAGAAGCATTTATGTTCACACATTGAGTAATCAACTCATGTCAACCTCATAAAACAAATAATGAGATCTTTCCTCAAGTCAAACATCAAAGGTGCCTGTTTTTTATCCAGAGCAGAGATGATCCGCTAATTAGCATGAACACCTTACAACCAGATATTACTTTTTTTTCACAAAACACAATTTGCATAATAAGGTTTCCGAGTTTGCACAGTTCCCTCTCTTATTAACCTTCCATTAACCTTTTGATAAACATAGGCAGCTCTGAGTATTATTCCCTGGGATCACACACCACAAGGCTTGGCCCAAATTCATCAGACCAGCTGTGGAATTGCTTCTGGGTGATTAGGCCACTGATAGCTCACCGCCTCGCTGAAGATGGCCATCTACTGGAAGCTGCTCAGGAGTGGCGAGGTTACAGAACAACAAGCTCCCTATTTGAGCCTGCATGTGCTCTTTCACCAGACACACAGGAAATTTGAGGGATCACTGGTGATTGGCTAATCAATACTAGAGGAAACACTGATGGTGACATTTTTGCTAGAGTATAGGCTATTTGTAAATTCAAGCCCTGATGTTTTGTCTAAAACGTATCCAGTGAAATTAACTTCCAGTTTGTACTTTAGTCTGTCTCACCTGCTGTGAATTAGAACAGTCCAACTCTATTAGCATCACAGATCCAGTGCTGATTTCAGTCTGATTTCTATTTCTCCTCCAAATACATTTTGTGTCAACTTGTGTTTTGAAATAACACAGCATAAGTGTGATGTACAAATTCATCTCTCCACAATTATGATGTTTCTTCAAAGTGGCAGTTGCCAAGGGAACGTCTTATCCAAAAGAAAGAAAGAAAGAAAGAAAGAAAGAAAGAAGGAAAGAAAGAAAGAAGGAGAACTGACACTGGTTTCACAGCATACAAGCTGGTGTAATTTCTTCAAAGCTGAACTCAAGGAAAGCAGCTCCTTTGCTTGCCTTTTCTCACTGACTTTAAAAACATGTCTATATATCTTCTGTTTTAACAGATGTGCTGGATAATATTAATTAGCATATTTCATTTTGGTCAAGCTTCATATTCAATTGAAGATATTCTATCAATAACACATCATTAACACTTGAAACCCAATCAATAACACATCCCTAATTCCTGAATATGGACCTCATAACAACTACATAGCACAAGATTCTTGAGTTATGTCATGTTTCACACAGTGTTCATAAAATACTTACGTCAGTGTGACAGAGAAGTTGAAAATCAGTTTGAATTAAACAATAAGAATAGAACAAATACCTTCAAGAGCTCATACTAGTAGTAAATAACAGATTCCACCAACAAGAAGGCCCAGAAAAATGGTGTGATATCCCTTTAGGCAAAATGTAATAAAACTGTTTTGGAAGCCTGATTATGCCCATTGCTGCTTGGCAGCTCATCATGGTCGAATGCCATAACAGGTTATGTTGGAGATTCAGTTAAGTTGGAAATTACATGTGCAATACCATTACATTTTTAGTTTAAGTATAATGGTGAAAATCATGACTAATCTCCCTCCATCTCTTATGCAATTTGTCTAAAGCATTAAGATGAAATGCAGAAAATATAGTATATCATTTTTGTAATAGCTGAGTTTGTGCGGAGGATTGTAAGGAAACACCTCAGAGAAGAGTGAATAAGTTATAAGTTATTCTCTATTCTTCACTGTAAGTGAACACATGACTCACTAGGGACTCAACACCACATTATATTTACTCCATCCTCAAATCCATTATTCATTTCTACTGTACATTACACGAAATTCACAGAAAATTGAAATTAATTCCAGATGAGATGCTGCATTGGTAGAGAGCAGTATATCATATACACACCTTTGAAGAAAAGGAGAGATTTTTAGCCCCACAACTGCAGAAATGGCTGCACCATATTCCCAATCCTTGTGATTGGAACATATTGCATAAACATGTATTCTATGTGATTAAAAGTGAATGAGTTTAGGCCTTCGATATTAATCAAAAATACTACTGCTGTACTCATGGCCTGCTGCAGCTTTTTCAGGGCTCTAGGCATAATTTTGATGTTTTTATCGTGGCATCACAGCACAATGTTAGCCTTTCACAGTGTCGATAGCCTGAAAATCCATACAACCCTCTTGATGGAGTATGGATATTTGAATTGCATGTAATTTGATTGAGTCATCTAAGGCCTCAGATATTCCGTTTTCTATATAAGTTGATAAGTTTTCCATTTCTATGTAGAATAGGTAGGCACTATGTAGATTAGGTAGGTTTCTATTATGTCTTGCCAAAATCTGCTACTGTGTGTCTTGTGCTTTGTTCTGCTTCCTTATGTTTGTCATATCATTCTGTTCTATGGTTGATTGTTGACCAGTTAGATCTAGTTCTAGATCTAGATCTCATTCTCTGTAAAGTCCTTGGAGACATGCTTGTGATAAAGGGCTATACAGCATATAAATAAATAAACTTGAACTTGAGTTTCATGGTGTGTTGACCATGTTGACCATTATATCAATGCATTATACAATGTGTTTTTCTACTCAAGATTTGCATGAAAAAAAACCAGAGAGATGTCTTTATAGTTGATGCTTGCAATAAATCATGGTTGAATCACAATGTTACATAGATAAACTCCTGATGGCTACTTATGATGAGGTGATTAGCTACTTATCTTGTCATTCCTGCATTTTCTTTTGTTCTTGTTTAGGGTCATCATTCAATTCTATCACACTTTTAAAGCTACATTAGGCCAATTCACACTTTGTCAGCGAAAGGTAACTGTATGAATTTTTTAAAGTTTGAAGGAGTTCATTACCCAGAAATCATGTAATGTGACATCAGTAAACTGCACACTCCCATCAGTAAAGGGCTGCAGTCCCACATGTTCCTTGCACTTCGGTACACACTAGTTTTGTGTTTTTAAATCACTATATGAATAAAGTTGACTTGATTTTATGATGAATGCTGATAAAATAGGTGTATTTTTACAGACAAATCTCGCCTAGGTCAGTTTTAAGAACAATTTGATGTGATGATATTATCAAGGAGACAAATAAGTTCAAACTTTTAAATCTTTAAAAGTCTCACCATCTTTATAATGTTCAGCTAATAATCAAGTTTATTTTACCAACAATACCATGTAAGGCTTAATTTTGATTTTAGGAATCACAACTTCTAAAATCTAAAATAAATTGCATATAAAATAGGAGATACTTTGTGTCTGTAAGTTGCTTGGCCCATTGGAGGATTTACTTTGCATTAACGGCACGCTAATTATAAGTCCACTATCGCCATACTGTTTAAAGCTAGAGTAGCACATTAAATAAACCTAAACAATAAATTCCTAAAGCCTAAATACAAACTTCATAACAACTACGCAGCTCATTCATGAATACTGATTAATATTTATCATCAGTGACAAGTGACATAACAATTGAAAGGTGTGTCACTTTAAGAATAACTTTTCTGAATAAAAACACTAGCTGAAAAACATGCATTGGGGTTTACGATAAAAAAAAAAAATGCGTCATGAAAGTGTTTAGCTAGTCGCTGCATGATATGTGTTCCATGCACAATCCCCTCCTGCAAGTATTCATGGTGTTGAATTGGCGGAGGAAAACGATGAGAACATTTCCGCCGATTGAAAACGGCTCCAGTCAGCTGTGAATGCTTGCTGTGAAATATTAGGCCTTTTCAAAGATGGAGAGAAAGCTGGAAAAAAAAATCACCAACCACTACTGATTTGTGGATAGCTCACAACAAAAACTTCATGTGAATATGACCACACACTGGAATGATTACTTTCCAATGCAAGAAAAGCCACTATTGAATGCAGAGGCAAAGGGGAAGACACATGTATGACACCACTCTGAAGGAGATAGAGGAAATCTATTCACCATATGGCCCGCAATAGAAAGTGACAGACAAAGGTGTCACACTGCTTCCAGAGAAGAAAAGGAGAAAGAATAGGGGAGCAAGGAAGAAGGGAAGAGGGCATGTTGGTCCCATGTGGATCTCTTTTTATAGAATAGCAAATTTCACGCTTGATTGAACAGATGGTCGTATCATTTAGGCTGCTGTTATTGTAATTATATGCAAATGCGACTGCTTAAAATACAAATAACTATTTATTTGAATTGCAATGCTTTGTCTTTAACAACCTGCAACAGGACGAAGCGGGGGTCAGGACAGCTTCCTGGTTTTCCCACGCCAGTCTGGTTTCCGATGTACAATAGTGCCATGTTGACCGAAGTAAATAGTAGGGGTAAACATTCTCGGTGCCTGGCATGTTCCTTGTCACAACTGAATGCTCATAAAACATAAAATGTATGCCCTCTATAATGCCAATTAATTTGGCCCCAAGAGTAAATCAATGGTGAATGGATGGTTTTCCATGAATAATTTGTACTGACCTTGATTTTGCCCTAAATTTTGCCCTAAATAAACTGACAATCTGTCCATTTACAATGCCACATATGGCTATTATATGTATTACAGTATATTTCACACTTATTATTATAAAGCTCTTATTCATGTCTAATCAATGTGTTATTAACTAGGTTTCAAGGAAATGTGTGCGTGTGTGTGTGTGTGTGTGTGTGTGTGTGTGTGTGTGTACCTCCCTAAGGACACCAGTCTAATGGTTCAACCTATTCCTCCAATTCAGTCAGGCTCTCCCTGCGGTTGATTAACTTTGTGATCCATTAAGTGGCTTTATCCCCCAGCAGGGAGAGAGTGCCCTCCACCCTACCCTCTGAGGATTAGGGGAATCCCTTAGACATCATCAAAGGGACTCCAAGGTGAACAGTGCTGCTGGCTTCCTCAGAAGCATAGGCGAAGAGAGGGTGAAAGATGTTATGAGTCGCAACTCCGCCAAATACAAACCCCTTCAAATTTGTAAATACTGGTTTAACAGAATATTTGGATTTCAAATACATATCAAATTACTTTTCTATATTTTTATTAATTGCATTTCTATACAGTTATTTAAATAATACGTTTTGAATTCCATTTTCCATTAAATTCCATTTTAAAAACATTAAAATCCGAACTATTTTCTGGCATACTTGCTGGAGTTTCCACAGCATGAAATGGCAATAGCATTTCTAAAGCGTGTTTTGCTCTTTGAATGGCTTAGTGCCATGAAGCACCGGTGATAAGAGCAACCAACTTTAGCCCAGTTTTACAATTTCAACTACGTTAAAAATTTAACTCGCTCACTCACTGCCACAGAGCTTGTAGAAAAAGACTTCTGGACCAACATTCCTTTTGAGTGAGAGAGAACATTAAAAGAGAAGTGAGCATACCTTTTTTTTTTTAAGAAACATGGTGTCAAATGATTTGGCTCTTGCGAGTAAATTCTTCAAACCAAGGTCTATATGGACAATTTAGTTCTGCTTTAGCAGTGAGCAAGGTAGCAGAGAAATAGATCAAGAGAAACTGTGGAGGGCTAATGAGTATTAGAGTGAGTACAGTGGTATAGATGTATACAGCCTTGCTCAACAACACAGTGGAATTAATGGCTACATACACACATGCACCAATATATTGATCTTAATGTGATAATGAGGATACTGCAATTAAGCCATGGCTCATGTAAACACCTGAATCTAATTAAATTATTTTGATTACGGTCATAATTAAAGTATTAATCCTGCTATTAAGTAGAGTTAATTGTGTGGAGTAGTGAAAAATTACTTGCATTATCGCAAGGATGATTGGAAGATGTAAACACCAGAATCTGAGCGAGCCTGTCAATCAGAGTTGTGACACTTGCCCAAAATACCTTGAGTTGTTAACTTTTACAGCTATGATCCTTGAATACACGCAGCCTTCATGTATTGAATCTCAGCATTGCATATAGGAAAGTGTAGGAAAGTTATATGGGAGCGACATAAATTTGAAGGGCAAAACACAACTACAGTTTATGACAGGAGGGACCTGACTGATGCTCCTTGACAGCAAGAACAGTCTATTCAGTCAATAATCTATGCAGAATTGCATTAAACCATGAATAATAACAGAGCCTTTTCTATGATACATGATAAACAATTTAATCAAATTATTAGATTAATCACATTTTTATAATGATTATAAGAATCAGATAGAGGACAACATAATCACTGATATAAAAACCTGTTTGACTGACATCTCACACAATTTAACATTTTATCAACACTATTGGGGCTCTGAACCAGCAACTGATTAGTTGCAAACATCTCTCATGTCAAGGTTGTTTTTCCCCCAGGAGAAAACTGTTGCTGTGCACAGGTTTCACTCTGACTTTTCTCAAATAAAATGACTTTTGCTTGTGCGGTCCCTGTAGGAATCAAACCCAAAATCCTAGTGTTAACACCACGATGCTCCAACCAAGCAGTGCTATAAATTGTAGGAGGTTGCAAGGCCACAACTTTCATCTCAACTTTTCCTCAACAAGCCTAGACAAGGTGTGAATGTGGCATGAAATGAGGTACGGAAGCAGGGCCAATGATATTTAATTAATGCTAGGCCTGACTGGAGGGCCCAGGCTCATCTGCTGCATGTCTCATCCAATATGCATGATTTACAAGCGGGCTTCTTGCCACAGCAAACTTTCCACGCAATGAGGAGCATCAGTGTGAAGTGGTGTACACAGCCAGCACACAGAGGAAGCTAGTATTCTGGGGCAGTACTCAGAGTAAATCTGGACAAATGCTATGTGGAAGAATATGTTATGCATAACCTATACGCAGAGGAGAGCTGAACATTTCTGAGAGTTATGTCAAATAAACTCATCATTAAATACTTTTTTTTTTAGCTTTCTTGTGTATTTCAATCGTTGTATGTCATGATGAAGACTTGTGTTAAACGGACTTTCTTAGGTCTTCTTGAAATATTTATAAGCGAAGCAAAGTATAAACACCTTTGCTGTTTTGGGAAACACTGGGTTGCAGAGGACAACTTCTTTTCCAGCAGCAAAAAAGATCTCTATGTGAACCGTCCCTTCATGAATATGTACTGTAAAGATGAATCTTGTGCTGTCTGTACTAAAAATAGAGTTCACAAATTCCCTGTTTGCAGCATGGTCGGTTTAAACTGTTTCAAATCAAGTAACTGAACTACTTTCTTCATTAAAAAGCATGAGCATACTGTATCAGAGAACACAACGCTGTAGCCACATATGGGGACACAGAGATCCAGACCTCAGTAATTTCTGCCTGTTTGGAAATTGTCACTCAGCCACAAGTGCTGGTAAAAAAATATTGTTCAATACCGCCTTTAGCTTGCTAGCTAGCCATTTAAAAACACAGCATGCAAATTGTAAAGAGCTTCCAGAATTTATGTCAAACCGGGCTGTAAATTGCTACAGAAGTGTCTTACCTTTGGGTAAATGAGTATGAGTGTTGCCAGGTTGTTTTTAGGTAATTATAACAATGAATTTACTCAGTATGTTGTCAGTATAATGTAAGTAAGCCACAAAAAGTAGTTATAGTAGTTCCTACCAAAGGGTATTTGCAAGAATCAGGCCAATTATTTTCTGTACTAATATAATCTGTCTTTATAATGCAAGCAAGGGTTTGATCATGTAGGTTAAGCCTGCTGAGGGTTGACAGGATAATTTGATATCCAATCAAATGTCCAGCATGTTGTCAATGGTTTCAGGAGGAATCATTCTGGAGGACCTAACTCAAAGAATCTCTACCCTGTAACGGCAAAGCCTGATGTCATCATTTGTATAAGTACATTGTTCTTTTGACATCTGAACTGGGCTTCTGTATGAATGCTCACCTTGGATTATGGTACACAGGACTGCAACATCAAATCCTGTGTACTGGTAAATACTATACTAAATGGTATTGTATATAGACATGCTTAGTAAATTGCCTTGAGCAGGACAACACTCTGTACCCAGCCGCTCTTCAGATGGTGGCATTCCTGGCAAATCCCCAAATTTAATTTTAACATGATAATTGGGATGTTGTGATCACTGGAATTTAAATGGCCAAATATTTCTGGGGAAGGACCCCATGCCCTCTGCTAAGGGTTTGGATTTGTGGACCTCACCACAGATTTTGGTCTGGTCGTAGCCCTGGTGTTACATCATATTTATAACATTGTATATACAGAGTTGAAAGTAGTAAAAGTGCTCACACATTCTTAATGTAAAGAGTATGAGGCAGCATATTCCTTTCCAAGCTTCTCTCCTCTATGAATTCAGCAGGTGGAGGTAACAGGGTGTCATTTTTCCTGCCTGGGCCTCCTGTCAGCCCCCCAACATTGCCCACGTTACATTAAATAAATGGCTGGCTTTTCTCAGGAGTCCGCAGCAGCGTTATTAAACTGCCTACCTGTGTTACGATGATAGATCTCCCCCAAACTTTGGACCCCCAGCAAGCCCCGGTTACCCATAAATGCAGAACATAAAGAGATTGCTTGTGCGGACAACCGGTATAAGCAATGAAATCAGGCTCCCCACAGCTGACTGGGTCTCTATTTGGACAAAGGGAGGGCTTGTGCCGGGGATGGAATTATAAGCAGCCAGCAATGCAAGCTGACCATGTTCGACTTTGATGTAAACATGGCAAGGAGGAGAATAAGAGAGAAAACAGATGAAAATCTGAATTTGGTATGTCATACCTTAGCTGTCAGTGTGATTATGTTTTTGATAATGGATGGATCAAATACTCTTTCTCATTTGTTTCATGATAATAATTATGTATCAGTGAA
>NW_027281504.1:45000-49691 GCF_046629955.1 Centroberyx affinis | reverse complement strand
TTTATCAGTTTTAGGACATTTTTACAATGTGATGCTGTGGAGGAAGAGCTGAAGTGTCAGTTGTCAGGAATCTACTGACAGTAGAAACCTCCAGCAGGTCAGTCACTCTGCTCTGCTGGCTGTGATTTAAACAGCTGATTAATTAGTTAATTGGTTCTG
Organism: Centroberyx affinis; assembly: GCF_046629955.1. Taxonomy (NCBI): domain Eukaryota; kingdom Metazoa; phylum Chordata; class Actinopteri; order Beryciformes; family Berycidae; genus Centroberyx; species Centroberyx affinis. The sequence continues at coordinate 49,532 of NW_027281504.1, read as the reverse complement.
CATAATGAGCTGCTTCAGTAACGAGTCTCCAGACAGAGACTCGACTGATGAACACAAACTCATCCAGCAGCTGACAGCCTGCTGTGTTGTTGTTGTTGTTGTTGTTGTTGTTGTTGTTGTTGTTGTTTCTCTCAGTTCAAGTTTCTGTTTCTGTGCTGACAGACTTCAGGACTGAATCTGCTGAAACTGCTTTAACTGCTAATCATAGAAATTTAAATACAGTGAGAGGCCGTCAGTGAGAATGTTTCCTAACTGACTTTTTGAGGTTTTTTTGTTTTCCCGTCCAGACACACACACACACACACACACACACACACACACAGAGACACATAGACACACACACACACACACACACACACACACACATTCCATCTACAGTTTCCCAGCATGCTTCACTCTGCGCAGCACGCTCTGCCTGGCGCTGTGTTAATGAGCAGAGCCACAAATAAAACCAAGACAAGTTTCATTTAAAAAGCCTGAAAAGCTTTTTAACGACAGAATAACGTTTCAGACCGATCAGCAAAAGCAAAAAGTAAACAGTAAATCTGACAGAAAATACAGTGAGAAACAAACTGACTGAGGAAATCCAGTCTGAGACAATATGAGCCTCGATTTGAGAAATACATTCTAGACTTTTAAATAGCAACAGATTCACTGAAGCATTTATCAAGACCATAAACAGACAGACAGACAGAGAGAGAGAGAGAGAGAGAGAGAGAGAGAGAGAGAGAGAGAGGAGAGAAGAGAGAGAGAGACAGAGAAAGAGAGAGAGAGACAAAGAGAGAGAGAGAGAGAGAGAGACAGAGAAAGAGAGAGAGAGACAAAGAGAGAGAGACAGAGAGAGAGAGAGAGAGAGACAGAGAGAGACAGAGAGAGAGAGAGAGAGAGAGAGACAGAGAGAGAGAGACAGAGAGAGAGAGAGAGAGACAGAGAGACAGAGAGAGAGAGAGAGAGAGAGAGAGAGACAGAGAGAGACAGAGAGAGAGAGAGAGAGAGAGAGAGAGAGACAGAGAGAGAGACAGAGAGAGAGAGAGAGAGAGAGAGAGAGAGAGAGAGAGACAGAGACAGAGAGAGAGAGAGACAGGCAGACAGGTTGGATGTTAGTTAGCACAGAGCACCATCTGGTGGCACAGAGGAGAACTGCAGCCTCCCCCTGAGTTTTTAAAACATGAAAAACTGAACAGGAACAAACTGTCTCACCTCCTGCTGTGTGGAGAGACTTAACACTCTGATCTCTTCTGTTAAATATCTTCAGTCTGATGTTCAACACTCAGCAGTTCTTCAGTGATGAAGAGTCCTTCACTTCACTCCCTCAACCTGCCTCTTCTTCTACTGCAGATTTAATATGTTTATAAAAATAAGACACAACGCGCTCAACTCATGATAAAACCATGTCAGCTGGGTGCCGGATCCTTAAAGTAGTTGATAAAGAAAAAGAAAAACTAGGACAGCGCTCCAAATTGACTTTTTATTTGCCACATGGACGTTTTGGGCAAGACTTCTTCAGAGTGTGTATTTGCAATTTCACAATCCATAGACACAGGTGGGGTTGATTATAGATGTCCACAACCCCACCTGTGTCTATGGATTGTGAAATTGCCAATACACACTCTGAAGAAGGGCGTCTTGCCCGAAACGTCCGTGTGGCAAATAAAAAGTCAATGTGGAACGCTGTCCTAGTTTTTCTTTTTCTTTTTGATTCACTGTGTTTCCCCACAGCTCCAAACAAGTTCCAACCTATTTCTAAACTCCCATTTGGATCCAAAGTCCTTGAAAAGTTCATTTAACCAACGAGAATCCTTTTGGATTGACAAACTACAGGCTACTAAACACCCAGGCCTAAATGAGGACCTAGATTTTACTGCTTTTTTGTAAACATCTTTCTGTTTTATAACCATTGCAGCTTTGATGAATATTGTGGGCCAAAACAACGCCATCTGCTGGAGTTTGTATGTCTGCACCCCCTCTAGGCCACAACACCTGTCCAAGTGGATCTGCACTGCTGAAGGTGCTGGAGGTGCTGGAGGTGCTGGACCTGCTGCAGGACCTGCTGCTGTCTGCAGACTCAGGATCCATCTTGCTGGTCTCAGATCTTCCCTCAGCCGGTCGGTGGCTCGGTCCTCCTCTGGTTCACTTCAGACCTAAGCAGAGATGTGGACTCCAGTCACTGTGACTTGGACTCCAGTCGACTCGAGTCTGTTTGATGACTTGCAACTTGACTTGACAGAAAATAAATGACTTGAGACTCGACTTGGACTTGGAAGTTAAAGACTCGTGACTTGACTTGAGACACGATGACTCGAATGACTCGTTTGTGTTCATTTTATGTTTTCAGTTTAAATATTGAATATAAAATATTAAAATGTTCAATGTTGTTGATGTTCACATTCCACGTGTCTGTAGTGTGTGACGTGACCCGGTGTGCGAGCGCACACTGGGAATGGTCTCGTCCTGATTGGACGACGAACCTGTCAGTCAAGCTCCTCGCTACCTGACGCTTTTTTCAACACGAAGCTCTCGTTAGTCGTCACATCCTCCCGCTCTAGACTGTTTGGTCTACAGTTCAAGTCCTTGATGCTCGCCTACAAAACATCCGACCTACCTGAACTCCCTCATTCAGGTCTACGCTCCCTCCCGCTCACTACGCTCTGCCAAGGAGCGGCGCCTGGTGCTGCCACCTCAGCAAGGCCCTAAGTCTCTAGCCAGACACTTCTTCTGTGGTTCCTCGTCTGCCACCACAGCAAGGCCCTAAGTCTCTATCCAGACTCTTCTTCTGTGGTTCCTCGTCTGCCTCCACAGCAAGGCCCTAAGTCTCTAGCCAGACTCTTCTTCTGTGGTTCCTCGTCTGCCACCACAGCAAGGCCCTAAGTCTCTATCCAGACTCTTCTTCTGTGGTTCCTCATCTGCCTCCACAGCAAGGCCCTAAGTCTCTAGCCAGACTCTTCTTCTGTGGTTCCTCATCTGCCTCCACAGCAAGGCCCTAAGTCTCTAGCCAGACTCTTCTTCTGTGGTTCCTCGTCTGCCTCCACAGCAAGGCCCTAAGTCTCTAGCCAGACTCTTCTTCTGTGGTTCCTCATCTGCCTCCACAGCAAGGCCCTAAGTCTCTAGCCAGACTCTTCTTCTGTGGTTCCTCGTCTGCCACCACAGCAAGGCCCTGAGTCTCTATCCAGACTCTTCTTCTGTGGTTCCCCGGTGGTGGAACGAGTTCCCAAACTCCATTCGATCCGCAGAGTCCCTCTCAATCCTTAAGAAAAGGCTAAAGACCCAGCTCTTTAGCGAATACCTTCTCACCTAATGGCCCGGGTAACCAAACCAAAAAAAAAAAAAAAAAAATTGCTTCTATGCACTCTATGCTCTGCCTCATAGCACCTCTGTCCTGTTGGACCAGATCTTAGCTTTATAGCTCTTACTCTCGTTGTTCTCTCCTGACTAGATCCTTGCTTGTGTTGTATGGAAATCTCATGTGTCACTTTGGATAAAAGCGTCTGCCAAATGTGAAATTGTAAATTGTAAATTGTATTTCACGCTCTATGATCAGATCTTTATACGCTCTATGGATCAGATCAGATCATCATCATCACTTTCAGATTCAAAAATGTCACATGTGAAGGAAAAAGGTGAACTGCTGAATGAAGACCTGCTCATCAAAGACTTCTGACAGCCAGACTACATCAGACTCTGTTCCTCATCTGAAGACTCGTTCAGATCGGTGAGTCTGTGAGGCCGATGTTAGCTAACGTTAGCGTTAGCCACATACAATCTGTTCTCTCACAACTCTGTAGCTAGCTAACGTTAAAAAAAAAAAGTGACTTGATTTGGGACTTGACTCGCCTTAACTAAGGACTCGACTCGACATAACCTGGGACTTGACTTGGCCAGCACCACCTGTGGAGTCCCTCAAGGCTCCATTCTAGGTCTCATCCTCTTCTTCCCCTCGGTCAAATCGTTCACAAGGTACAACATTTCCTTCCATTGTTATTCCGATGATACCCAGATATACATTACCTCCCTCTACAACCCAATGATCAGTGCGCCTTAACAGGATCATGTGACCGAACAGGATCATGTGACCGAGCAGGATCATGTGACTGAGCAGGTTTCACTTCACACACACAAAACTGTTTCTGTTTCATTCATCAGTAGAAACTTTATTCTGTTCAGTGATCTAATGAGACGAAAATCACACAATCTGCTTGATTCTGATTCATCTGCATAGAAGACGGTTAGAAAAAAATTAAATACATATTCCACAGTTTAATATTTCAATTATTGATTATTGGTTCTGTTCTGGTTATCGATAAACTGGCACTTTATCCTGGCTGAAGGAAGAACAGTCAGTCAGTCAGTGGGTCAGTGGGTGGGTCAGTGGGTCAGTCAGTCAGTCAGTGGGTCAGTGGGTCAGCTGGCCAGCCGGTCGCTGAGGTACGCGGCGGTCTTGGCGTCCTGCAGCAGTGTGTTGGTGACATCATACAGCTGCTGCTGATAGGCCAGTCTGTAGCGGCTGTAGGCGTCGTCACAGTGAGTCAGCAGGC
>NW_027281504.1:0-40000 GCF_046629955.1 Centroberyx affinis | reverse complement strand
TGTGTCGTACTGCAGCTCAGCTCTCTCAGTGGAACAGCGTTGAGTTTTTCCAGCAGTTTGACTCCGACCAGGTTTGGATCGTCACACAGTTTGATCAGCTGGACGAGAGAATCCCTTCCCTCCGCCGGCCTGAACACCTGCCTGTCTGCTGCACACACACACACACACACACACACACACACACACACACACACACACACACACCATCAGTTGGCTTTGAGGAGCACACCCTACCTTGTTCCAATACCATGAAAATCCAAAATCTCGCAGAAACAGGAACTCTCGCGGTGTTTCACCACAACCAAAACAAACATGGAGGAGGAACAACATGCTGCTGGATTTTCCTCCTTCATTGGCGATCGGCTCTCATTGGCTGTTGGCCGTCTCTGTTCAGAGCCGATCGGTTGACCAGCTCACACTACAAATGATGAAGACTTGTCTAGAAGACAAAAGACCTCTGAATTTAAGACGTCAAATGTGTAATTTAACTGTATCCGAGACCTTTTACCCAGGAAAGATCAATAGATTTTGGGGTCTAACGGCCCATCAGCCGGCCGGAGGAACGATTCCTTCACCGGCCGACGCTCCGCTGCTCACGTCACTCGTGTCCGATTCTGCGTCCGAGCCAAAAAATCACGGAGGTTCAATTCTCGATGGCTGACCCACGCGTTCTCCCTCACTGAAATAAAGTTGAATTGATTGTTTTCTGGTGTTTCCGTTCAAAAGTCAACGCGCTCTGTGGAGCAGGAGGACGGGACGCTGGTGGTGAAGCTCTAACAGAGAAAGCCAACAAGTCGTCAGCTGAGAAGGTGAAGACAGTTATGAAAATGAACGAAATGAATGAAAATGAAAATGTAACAACACTGGCTTGTGCTGAAAGTTAGTCAAGGAAAAGACATTTTGAGAGCTGAGATATGGGTTAGGGATGTCTGCACACATCTGAAGACATCTGAAGACATCTGAAGACATCTGAAGACCTGCAGACATCTGAAGACCTGCAGACATCTGAAGACATCTGAAGACCTGCAGACATCTGAAGACATCTGAAGACCTGCAGACATCTGAAGACATCTGAAGACCTGCAGACATCTGAAGACCTGCAGACATCTGAAGACCTGCAGACATCTGAAGACATCTGAAGACCTGCAGACATCTGAAGACCTGCAGACATCTGAAGACACCTGCAGACGTCCTGACTCACCAGGCGGAGGCTCCTGGCTGGAGGCCAGCAGAGCCTGCACCACGGCGGAGGAGAGCAGCTGGGCCACGGCGTCCGCAGGCAGAGCCTGAGCTCGGATGAAGGCCTGGGCCTTCCTGAAGCGCTCCGGCTGCTCCGACTGCAGCAGCTTCTCCAGGACCGAGCCGGGCTCCTCCCTGCACATCTGACTGAAGGACACCTGCAGCTCCTGACAGGACAGGGGGAGGCTGACTGTCAGACATGGCAACATGGACAGTTACAGTTTTATTCCTGACATGTTTGTATTATTATCTCTAACTTTACTGTGCTGGATCTTGTTATGCTGCTTCAATGTATTACGCACTGCAGTTTACCCCCAGGGATGGAAGGATGGATCAGTGGAGATATCTGTCCATCCATCGACCAAACTGAAACAAAACTACATGAAGTTGACCTCCTCTCTCATCTCAGCTGTATTCATTACAGCAGGACAGGTAGTTGAGTGTAAAGCAAACTAATGGATTTTAAATTAGTCCAGGACTTTTCCTCATAGAACCAGGAGCTGAACAGGAGCTGATCTTCCTCTCTGTCCAGGTCGACAAGATCTGGACACATTTTTCCAGTGGAGACAGAAGCGAGTCGCCTCTTACTCAAACTCAACATGTCAGGCTGGGAGTTTACCACCAGCCAGCAGCCAGATACTGTGTCTGCTGAGTTTGTGTATTCTACAGGTTACCAACCATCATCTGGAGTCCTATCTATCTAAACTGGTTGGGATGGATCAACTGGTATCTCAGTACCTTGGACAGCTGGTAGAGGCTGAGGACTTGCTTGCAGTAGTTGTTGCCGTGGCGACACTGATCCACCAACACCTGGAGCTGCAGAACCACCTGATCCTCCGGGAGGGGAAGCATCACGAAGGACGACAAGCTGCTGAACGAGGCAGCTGGAGATAGAGATGGAGAGAGAGAGAGAGAGAGAGAGAGAGAGAGAGAGAGAGAGAGAGAGAGAGAGAGAGAGAAAAAGATAAGAAGGAGAACGAGAGCTATTCTAATGGCAGTGGAGGATTTGGATGAAAGTTCCATTCTAATCCCTCTAGATCTTACTGCGACCTTTGACCACAACATCTGAATTGATCACCTGGACTCCTGGTTTGGCATTAAGGACAGTTCCCTACACTGGTTCAGCTTATGTTTTTTCTCATTGAACCTTCTCTGCTCAAACTGGAAGCTCATCATCATCCTGGCAGAAGTGACCTGTGGTGTTCCTCAAGGTTTGATCTGAGGCCCCGTCCTTTTCTTCATTTACATGTTTTTGTCCTCTTATCTTGTTCCTGTCTTTGTATTTGTTGAGTTTGTGAAATATTTTTTAAACTTTGTTTTAGAAATACAAATAACACTATTTTTATTATCATTATTGTTGTTGTCAAACAGAGATGGAGGTGCGAGCAGCCACATGTCCCTGCTACATTCAGATGAGACGTCTCCAGTGTTAAAACAGAAACTCTCACAGTTCAGCTCTCCAGGTAATCATCTCTCAGTGTGATCAACACAAATTAACACAAATGATGTTTTCATGGGAAATGAGATTTTAACGACTTAACAGTTGGCAGAATATCACACCATGCGTGGCTCCAGACTCTATTTATAATAATGTGGCTGATAGTTTGACTTTGCTAAGTGTTGTGTGAATAAAACGCTGCTTCAGGGTCGGCAGGCTGTTTGGACCTGAACATCTGAGGGTCAGACTGAAGGTGAGAGGGAAGCTTACAGCTAGCCATGCTCCTGGTGGGCGGGGCTTCTGAGGTCACTTCCTGTGGTTCAGGGTTCAGTTCCCCGGAGGCCAGGCCGCGGCAGCGCAGCACGAGCCACAGGTCCGGGTGATGGAGGGAGAAGTAGCGGCAGACCCGGCTCGCTTCGTGGATGCTGCCTTCGTCCAGCAGCTGGCCAATCAGAGCAGCCAGAGCGCTCTTCTCCTCCGGAGCCAACGAGTCGCTCCCCTCCGACTCGCTCCCCGCCGACTCGCTCCTCCCCGACTCGCTCCCCGCCGACTCGCTCCTCCCCGACTCGCTCCTCCCCGACTCGCTCCTCTCCTCCTCGGTGGGACCCGGCAGTCCCTCCAGACTGAGGCTCTTCTCCTCGTTAAGAGCAGATATGTTAGAGAAGGAGAACTCCTTTACGAGCGTTTCGTACGAGTTGGTTTCGGGCGAGACGGCGGGCGGCGGCAGGTTGAAGACGCTCTCCGTCTCCATGGCGACCACAAGGACGTGCCGACGGACCCGGCCGGTCCACAGCTTCTTCTCCAGGCTCTCCAGCCGGGCCAGGGGAGCCGGGCGGAGCAGGGAGAGCCAGTGTCCGGCCAGCTGCAGCAGGAGGCAGCGCTCCTGGACGCCCAGCAGCTCCGAGCCGCTCTGGGCTTCGGCCTGAGACACGAAGAACCGGGAGGCCGAGTCCGGATCCGTGCCGTCGGCCTTCAGCTGGTCGTGACACTTCCTCCAGAAACCGACTCGCGTCTCCAGCCTCCCCCACTGCCGCTTGGCCTTCTGGGAGTTCACCTCCTGGACTAACTGGAAGGAGGGAAGAAAAAACGCTCAATGCAAAACACAATCACTCCTGTTTCAATCAGTAACCATGGAAACCAGATCTACCTAACAATCCAAGGTCTAGGAGTCATGAAAGGAACTGATCTATGATCTATATATCTATGATCTAATATGTATATCATGTAGATATGAAATCTATTATATTTTGAATAGCCAATAGGCACTGCTTGCTTTTAATCTGTAAAATGTAAAAATCTATGTAATGTACATCAATGTAAAATATAAATGTAAAACCCAGTTGTAAAATGTCAATGTAAATCTAACAGTGAGCCCAGCTGTAGCGTCTCTGTCCTGTCGGACCTGTCTGAGCAGCAGGCGGTGTCCCGGCAGGCCGGCCAGCTGGGCGACCCTCCTCGCCCGGCCGTAGCGCCCGGCGGCCTGCAGCCGCTCCACCGCCGCCTGCAGCTCCTCCTGCTGGACGGAGGAGGAAACGCTCTGCAGCAGCCTGGGAGACACGCTGACCTCTGACCCCTGCAGCAACTCACTCAGCTGACTCAGCTTCCTGAAGTCTGGACCTGTACACACACACACACACACACACACACACACACACACACATCCAAGCTTAGAAAAAGATGTTTCAGTGTGAAGCGTCTGAAGCCTCCAGACAGATCAGAGATCAGTTTACTGACTAAATGAGACTTTTCACAGCCTGGATCCTCTATACTGCGTCTGCATCATATAACTCATTCTGATTGGTTTGAGCAGTTTTCCTAATGCAAGACATGAAATCTCTCTGAGGGAGAAAGGCCAGGTTTGTCCTTGGAATATGAAACTGCCAGGTGTTAGGGTTAGGGTTAGGGTTATGAGTTGGGCAGTAGAGGGTTAAGGTTAAGGTTAGGGTGAAGGTTAGGGTTAAGGTTATGAGTTGGGCAGTAGAGGGTTAAGGGTTAGGGTTAGGGTTATGAGTTGGGCAGTAGAGGGTTAGGGTTAGGGTTAAGGTTAAGGTTAAGGTTAAGGTTAGGGTTAGGGTTATGAGTTGGGCAGTAGAGGGTTAGGGTTAGGGTTAAGGTTAAGGTTAAGGTTAAGGTTAAGGTTAGGGTTAGGGTTAGGGTTAGGGTTATGAGTTGGGCAGTAGAGGAGCCACTTCAGCACAAACAGTAGGTGGAAATTTGCTTCACTTCCCATTGATCTTGATTGAAAACCAAGCAAAGCACGAATAAAAACAATCGCTTATGGTTGCAAATCGATTTTGCACTTTTGAGTTCAAATCTGGTGAACTTTGACCTGCGAATTACAGAGCGGACCAATAGAAACACTTGTTTGGTCGTGTTGACCTCAGAGGAAAGAAATCCAACATGGAGGAATTATATAATAAAGACGGTACATCTCTGGTTAACGTTAGCTTGCTAACCAAACAGCATAGAATCAAAGTCGACTGATATCTAATTACTTAACCAGCTACTGAAGAATGAAGACGGACTGATGCAGGTTCACAAAGTGTCATTTACTGTAGAAACCAGAGCAGTTACTCTATGATCTGCTCTGTCACCGCCGCCTGACACCAAGCATGATGTCACATCCTGACACAGAGCATGATGTCACATCCTGACACAGAGCATGATGTCACATCCTGTCCCGTCAGGATGAGCGAGGAGGATCCACTGGGTGAGTTCAGCTGCGACGCTCCTGAATCTGAATCTGACTCTGACTTCTGTTAGCCTGGTGTCCAGCCTGGTGTCCAGCCTGGCGTCCAGCCTGGCGTCCAGCCTGGCGTCCAGCCTGGTGTCCAGCCTGGTGTCCAGCCTGGTGTCCAGCCCATATGGATCACCATGCAAATTCTAAGAGTGTTGAAAACTGTGATTCATAAGGACACCAGGCTAGACTTCTGTTTGTGTTGATGATGGATCTGAAGCTGCTTCCTGCTGAGTCGTCAGTGTGTCTGGATGAGTCAGCTGACTGAGATGGATGACTCAGCTGACTGAGATGATGAGTCAGCTGACTGAGATGATGAGTCAGCTGACTGTGATGATGAGTCAGCTGACTGAGATGATGAGTCAGCTGACTGAGATGGATGAGTCAGCTGACTGAGATGATGAGTCAGCTGACTGAGATGATGAGTCAGCTGACTGAGATGTAAAAGCAGAAGTAAAGTTTCTTCTCACCGTTGGATTTGAGCATCTTGTCGACGTCGGCGAGCAGCAGGAGGAGGCGATGGAGGTCGAACCGGGAGGAGCAGCTCCGCAGCATGCTGAGGAGGAGCACCGACGCCTGGCTCTCCATCCACTGCAGGGGGAGGAGGAGGAGGGCCGGGCCCCCCGCCGCCGGGCCCCCGCTACGCAGCTGGAGGAGGAGGAGGAGGAGGGAGGAGGGAGGAGGGAGGAGGGGGAAGAGGAGGAGGAGGGAGGAGGGAGGAGGGAGGAGGGAGGAGGGAGGAGGGAGGAGGGGGAAGAGGAGGAGGGGGAAGAGGAGGAGGAGGGAGGGGGAAGAGGAGGGAGGAGGGAGGAGGAGACAGATTAAAGAGGAAGATCAGCTCCCTCCACACTCTGAACAGTTACAGTAATACTGTGTGATGTCCAGTATCTATCTGTCAGGCTGCTGTGACCTCTGACCTCTGACCTCTGACCTTGTAATGTTGCTGATCTCAGAACTGAATCTGATTCTACTGCTGATCTCATTAGAAATGTCTTTGGATCAGAGAATCACAGAAATGAGTAGAATGTTACTTTACTACAGTGCAGCATTCAGAGATAAACCCAAAGCATCATGGGTAAAGACAGAGAGACTGGGTGTAAAACTGTCCCCCAGCTGGGCGGGGCCATGTTTCACCAAGCTCCTCCCCCTTCTCTCCTCCAATCTGATCACTCATTCAAGATGGTGGGCGGAGCTTACGGTGATGAGCGTCTTCTGGAAGTCCAGCAGCTTGACTTTGGCTTCAGAGAAACTCCTGTAGTCACAACACAACTCAAACATCCTCAACACCAAGACCAGAGGACAGTCCTGAGAGGGGGGGGGGGAGAGGGAGAGAGAGAGAGAGGGAGAGAGAGTTGTAATTAGCAGTTCTGTTTTTTTAATGCCCCATTTGCTCTATTGTTATTTATATTTTATTTTTCTTTGCTGTATCCTGTTACTGTTCGATCAGATTTCCCCACAGGATCAATAAAGGTTTGTTTCATTTATTAATTAAGGGCGTTTTCACACCTATAGCTCGTTTGCTCTGGTCTGAATCAGTTGATGAGTTTGTAAACTTTCCTCTTGGTTCGGTTTCTTTTCACACGGAGAAAAAACCAAAAAGCATCACTACAAACCACCTGAGAACCTTCAGTCCGCTTATTGGTCAGATGTGTCTGGGGCGGGAGCAAGAAAGTAAATACAGGAAGAAGGTCCTGAGTTCTGGACTAGAGCACATTGCTCTGCAACATGGAGCAACGGCAGAGTTGGCATTTGCTCAGGTAAACCTGCTCTACCTGCTGTACCTGCTGTACCTGCTGTACCTGCTCTACCTGCTGTACCTGCTCTACCTGCTCTACCTGCTCTACCTGCTGTACCTGCTGTACCTGCTGTACCTGCTCTACCTGCTGTACCTGCTCTACCTGCTCTACCTGCTCTACCTGCTCTACCTGCTGTACCTGCTGTACCTGCTCTACCTGCTGTACCTGCTGTACCTGCTGTACCTGCTGTACCTGCTCTACCTGCTCTACCTGCTCTACCTGCTGTACCTGCTCTACCTGCTCTACCTGCTCTACCTGCTGTACCTGCTGTACCTGCTCTACCTGCTCTACCTGCTGTACCTGCTCTACCTGCTGTACCTGGTGTACCTGCTCTACCTGCTCTACCTGCTCTACCTGCTCTACCTGGTGTACCTGCTCTACCTGCTGTACCTGGTGTACCTGCTCTACCTGCTGTACCTGCTCTACCTGCTGTACCTGCTGTACCTGCTCTACCTGCTGTACCTGCTCTACCTGCTCTACCTGCTGTACCTGCTGTACCTGCTCTACCTGCTGTACCTGCTCTACCTGCTGTACCTGGTGTACCTGCTCTACCTGCTGTACCTGCTCTACCTGCTCTACCTGGTGTACCTGCTCTACCTGCTCTACCTGCTGTACCTGCTCTACCTGCTCTACCTGCTCTACCTGGTGTACCTGGTGTACCTGCTGTACCTGCTATACCTGCTGTACCTGCTCTACCTGCTCTACCTGCTGTACCTGGTGTACCTGCTCTACCTGCTCTACCTGCTCTACCTGGTGTACCTGCTCTACCTGCTCTACCTGGTGTACCTGCTCTACCTGCTCTACCTGCTCTACCTGGTGTACCTGCTCTACCTGGTGTACCTGCTCTACCTGCTCTACCTGCTCTACCTGGTGTACCTGCTCTACCTGGTGTACCTGCTCTACCTGCTCTACCTGCTCTACCTGGTGTACCTGGTGTACCTGCTCTACCTGCTCTACCTGCTCTACCTGCTCTACCTGGTGTACCTGCTCTACCTGCTCTACCTGGTGTACCTGCTCTACCTGCTCTACCTGCTCTACCTGGTGTACCTGCTCTACCTGCTCTACCTGGTGTACCTGCTCTACCTGCTCTACCTGCTGTACCTGCTCTACCTGGTGTACCTGCTCTACCTGCTCTACCTGCTGTACCTGCTGTAATTGAGTTCACCTGGTAGTCGGGTCGGATCGAGGTCGGATCAGGTTCCCACCACAAACGAACCGCTCCAGAGTTCGTTCGGGACCGGACCGAGACCGCCTCCTCTAAAGGGTCTCGGTTGTTTTGGTCCGCACCCGAGTGAGATGACTGTGTTCACACCTGACCGAACGAATCACACCAAGGGGGAAAACCAACCAGAGTCCGATATAACCGGACTAAAAGCGCAGGTGTGAAAACCCTTATTCTCGTCTCTTCTCATCATCTCTCTCATGTTTTTACCCGCAGGAAGAGCCGGAAGCCTCGGAGGAGGGGCCTAACGTGGCCCCGCCCCAGCAGCGTCTTCCAGATGATTGACAGGTCATGCAGGGTCCATTCATGGTGCTGGGGGGCGTCGGCCAGGTGGGCGGCGGCTTCCGCGGCCGTGACATCATCGACGGAGGTCAACACCCACACACACAGACACTGCAGCAGCTCCGCCTCCTGTCAATCAAAAAGGTTCAATACATCTCTACTTATTTCTCAACACGAACATGTACATATATACTGTGTACACACACACACACACACACACACACACACACACACACACACACACACCTATATACAGTATATACTGTACAGGTACATTTTTCCACTGGATGATGAGCCGTAGTTCCAGCCTGCTTTAGCTGAGTGTGATCTTTGTCTTCTATAAAGACCTGGACTAGATGACCTGGACTAGATGACCTGGACTAGATGACCTGGACTAGATGCTGACTCACCTGGACTAGATGCTGACTCACCTGGACTAAATGCTGACTCACTGTTTGTTCTGACAGTTTTCTGCTCATTTAATATTCCTGCTGGAAGGTCAAACATCTGCATCTGCTGAGCAGCCTGGAGCTTTTTTTACCCTTTACTTTACTTTAGACTTTTCACTGCAGCTGCTCTGGAAGACTTTCTTCTACAGTTCAGACAGAGTTTGTTAGCAGAAGACCTGATGAGGAGAGTCGTGTCTCTTTACAACATGAGGTCTGAGGTCTGAGGTCTGGATCAGGTTTTGCATTTGGATTGTTCGACTACATTGTAGCTTAATCTTTAGTTGAGGATGTAACATTAGCACAGCAGGCTTTGTTAACTATATGTTAGTCAAGTTGTAGAAGTGAGTTATTAATACTCATTTGATTTGACTTTTCATTGTTATATTGACAACTAAACTAAACTAACCCTAGACTAGACTAGACTAGACTAAACCTAGACTAGACTAAACCAAACTAAACCTAGACTAGACTTAACTAAACTAACCCTAGACTAGACTAGACTAAACCTAGACTAGACTAAACCAAACTAAACCTAGACTAGACTTAACTAAACTAACCCTAGACTAGACTAGACTAAACTAACCCTAGACTAGACTAAACCAAACTAAACCTAGACTAGACTTAATTAAACTAACCCTAGACTAGACTAAACTAACCCTAGACTAGACTAAACTTAACTGAACTAAACTAACCCTAGACTTGACTAGACTAAACTAAACTAACCCTAGACTAGGCTTAACTAAACCTAGACTAGACTAAACTTAACTGAACTAAACTAACCCTAGACTAGACTAAACGAAACCTAGACTAGACTTAAGTGAACTAAACTAAACCTAGACTAGACTAGACTAAACCTAGACTAGACTTAAGTGAACTAAACTAACCCTAGACTAGACTAAACTAACCGTAGACTAAACTGAACTAAACTAACCCTAGACTAGACTAAACTGAACTAAACTAACCCTATACTAGACTAGACTAGACTAAACTAACCCTAGACTAAACTAAACTAACACTAGACTAGACTTGACTAAACTAACCTAGACTAAACTACACTAAACTAACCCTAGACTAAACCTTGTCTCAGTGTGTACCTGGTGACAGGCAGCCAGGACATTAAACTAAACTAAACTAAACACAGACTAAACCCAGACTAAGCCTAGTCTCAGTGTGTACCTGGTGGCAGGCATCCAGGACACTAAACTAAACTAAACTAAACTAAACTAAACCCAGACTAAGCCCAGAATAAGTCTAGTCTCAGTGTGTACCTGGTGGCAGGCAGCCAGGACACTAAACAAAACTAGACTAAGCCCAAACTAAACCCAGACTAAGCCCAGACTAAGCCCAGACTAAGCCTTGTCTCAGTGTGTACCTGGTGGCAGGCAGCCAGGACACTAAACGAAACTAGACTAAGCCCAGACTAAACCCAGACTAAGCCCAGACTAAACCCAGACTAAGCCTAGTCTCAGTGTGTACCTGGTGGCAGCCAGCCAGGACACTAAACTAAACTAGACTAAGCCCAGACCAAACCCAGACTAAGCCTGGTCCAGTGTGTACCTGGTGGCAGGCAGCCAGCACAGCCAGTGTGGGGCAGTGCTGCAGCAGCGCCTCCTGCAGCAGGAAGCCGCTCGGCTGCGCCTCCTCCTGGCTCCGCAGCAGGACCTGGAACAGCTCCCCGGGACGCTCCTCCCCCCCCGCCTGGCTCCGCCCACCGCCGCTCTGCAGGTCCTGGAACGCCAGGCTCAGGTGGGCCTGGAGGGCGGGGCCAAACCCACCTGCCAGTGACCTCACCTGGGGAAGACGGGGAGGAGAAACAAATATGGTCAGAAAGCCACCTCAAGTCACCTTGTCTCTGATTGGCCGGTTATCCACCAAGAAGAAAAACACAACTAACTCCTGGATGAGAAGAACATCAGCAGCTGATTTAACAGTTACAGAGCTTCAGGTTGGATTTCTCCTTCATGTACTGAAGTTCCTCAGGTGTTGTGGGCGTGTCTGTACCTGTGGGGGCGGGAAGCCGTGCAGCTGGACGAACAACAGGAAGTGGATGAACTGTCCGTCAGCAGCGCAGTGGGCGGGGCAAACCGGGCTGAGCGGCAGGCTGTGCAGCTGACAGAACTGAACCGGCAACGCCCACTCCTGGACCGCCTCATAGGACGACCTGACACACACACACACACACACACACACACACACACACACACACACACAGTGTAAATGTCTCTCTATGTGACCTGTCACTCTATGTGAAGTGTCACTGTTGGGGGCGGGGCTTACCTGCTGATGCCCCTCTGCTCCAGGCTGGCCGTCACCGCCGCCTCCAGGCAGCCAATCAGCTCCTCCGCTGCTCCAGGCTCCGCCTCCGCCAGCCTCACACCTTTAGACACTGAGAGGAGTGACAGAGAGGATGGATGAGTGTGTGTGTGTGTGTGTGTGTGTACCCAGTGCAGCAGTGTATGTTTGTGTGTGTGTGTGTGTGTACCCAGAGCCTGTGTGTGTGTGTTGCAGAGTGTGTTCATGGCTCTGATCTGGACTCTCAGCTTCAGGCTGTCGGCTCCCAGCAGCTCAGAGAAACAGACGGCCGCCGCCGCTACAGACGGCTCGTTAAAGCACTGCAGGGCCAGTCTGTAGGCCTGTCTGTAGGCCTGCTGCAGCCTGCTCACACACACACACACACACACACACACACACACACACACACACACACACACACACACACAAAAGGACAGACTGACCGTTAGAGCGTCCTGTCACAGTGTGATTAAAGGTCCTGTAACAAAAATCTTTACAACATGAATTCACCTCATAGCAGTTAAAGGTAAATGAAGGTTTTGTCTCTACAGGAATAAAAGTAGAAATTGATGCTTTTCTGTAAATAAAATGGATTTTTGTGTCTATTGGTGTCTGTTCGCCTGCTGGAGGTCAAAGTTCAAGCTGCTGTTTATTCAGCGATACATCACTGTTCCTCACTCTGCGATTCCTGTTTCTCTGCAGATATCGACTTCCAGTTCCTAGTTCCCCCCCCTCCCCTCCCCTCCCCCTCCCCTCCCCCTCCCACACACACACACACACACACACACACACAGGCTCTGTGGTACTCACAGTGGCCGGACGTCGCTGCAGCCGCTCAGCTGCTGCAGCAGGAAGGTCGCGAAGGCGAAGGTGGGCCGGCCGTGACGAAGGTAGAACAGGAAGTCCAGGTTCTCCTGCAGAGCGAACCTGCTGACCAGCTGAGGAGCGGAGAAGTGAGGAAGCTCCGACGACTCTGTGGACCAACACAGGTTCACCCCGCATGAGTTATTTCATTTACTTACCGTATTTCCTCTAATATTGGCCCGGGCCTTTATTTCCCTCAGCTGCAGAGGGTCCCAGGCCTTTATTGGAAGCAGGCTGATATTAGAGACAGGCCTTTATTTCTAACTCCCTCTGTTTGATAAGTATATTTGCTCATATTTTAGTACGAAACCTCCTTGTTTTCTGATCTGCTTCTGTTGGGGTTCGTTAGGGAGCCGCTTCTTTGTTACTGCGACGCTTTACCGATAATTACGGTAATCGACGACGGCACGCTCCACAGACTTCCTCCGGCCGAGCCGTCTGGTGGCATACTGCCATCTGGTGGCACTTGTACGTTACTACAAACTACAGTTACATTATATAACAGGCACCAGGAGTTTACCGGTATCCACCGTTGTTTTTTCCTTTGTTTTTTTCCCCAGCCTGTATTCGGGGCCTTTATTTGCTCGTGTCGACCGCGGCCCCGGACATTATCACAGACCCGGCTTTATTTGACTACCGGCCACAATTAGAGGAAATACGGTATATATGAGTGTTTATTTATCCAGGGAACGTCGATTGAGCTCCATGTTCTTGTCCAGCACATCAGTACAGTTCTACACTCGACCAGCACAATGACACCACTGCTACCTGAACCGCAGTGAGGTGTGATGACATCAGTGAGGTGTGATGACATCAGTGAGGTGTGATGACATCAGCGGGGAGGCGGAGCTTACCGGTGGAGTTCAGGGTGTTCGCCGCCTGCCAGCCAAACAGCCGGGACGGGTCCAGAGGATGGAGCGACTGCAAAGAAAAAAAATCACTTCTGCATTCAACTTTACTGCAACCAAGACTCAGTCTGCTGTAACGAACAGACGTTTGAGATGAAAACAAGAGAGAAATAAAAGATTCTGCTCAAACCAGACCGGACAAGTCTCATTAAACTTCACAGGAGAGGAGAAGCAGCTCGACAGCAGAATAAACTCTGGAACCGGATACTAACTGGAATCTGTCACAACTGCAAAGCTTCCTCTGACAAACAGATCTCTGTTAGAGTCTGAACAGGCTGATCGCTCCAATAAGTTCAGCATCCTGATTAAAAGCAGTGTGGACAGGTGTGTGTACCTGCAGCAGGTGGACAGGTGTGTGTACCTGCAGCAGGTGGACAGGTGTGTGTACCTGCAGCAGGTGTGTGTACCTGCAGCAGGTGGTAGACGGAGAGGTCGGAGGGGGGGGCGTGTCCTCGGGGCCCGGCGGGGAACAGGGCGGCCCTCAGTTTGGGGTGCGGAGCCAGAGCCATCTTCAGGAGCTGAGGGTCGACCGTCCGCTCCGACCGGCCGGACCGCTCGCCCTGAACCACCTGCACAGGAGACACCAGGTCAGTCTGAGAGCCGTGCCGGGCTGAACCGGGCCGAACCAGGCTGAACCACGCTGGACCAGGCTAGACCATCATCAAACCATCTTTAACATCACTTATTAAAAGAGATTTTTACAGACTGGATTCTATGTTAGCATTTTTCCTGGTGTTTTCCAGTATGTGCTGTCACCATATTGTTATTGTTTCTTAGTATTGTCTGTAACACCAAGTTAAAGGACTACTACTACTTTTCTAAATTCTAAAAAAACAGGTTCTATGTGTAACCTTAAGGAGGTTTCGTGAATCCAGCCCATGGTCTATCCTAGGTGGGGTCAGAGGTTCTGGTTACCTGGTCTGTCCCAGGTGAGATTAGGGGTTCTGGTTACCTGGTCTGTCTCGGGTGGGACAAGAGGTTCTGGTTACCTGGTCTATCTCAGGTGGGGTCAGAGGTTGTGGTTACCTGGTCTATCTCAGGTGGGGTCAGAGGTTCTGGTTACCTGGTCTATCTCAAGTGGGGTCAGAGGTTCTGGTCACCTGGTCTATCTCAGCTGGGGTCAGAGGTTCTGGTTACCTGGTCTATCTCAGGTGGGGTCAGAGATTCTGGTTACCTGGTCTGTCCCAGGTGAAATTAGGGGTTCTGGTTACCTGGTCTATCTCATGTGGGGTCAGAGGTTCTGGTTACCTGGTCTGTCTCGGGTGGGACAAGAGGTTCTGGTTACCTGGTCTATCTCAGGTGGGGTCAGAGGTTCTGGTTACCTGGTCTGTCCCAGGTGAGATTAGGGGTTCTGGTTACCTGGTCTATCTCATGTGTGGTCAGAGGTTCTGGTTACCTGGTCTGTCTCGGGTGGGACAAGAGGTTCTGGTTACCTGGTCTATCTCAGGTGGGGTCAGAGGTTCTGGTTACCTGGTCTATCTCAGCTGGGGTCAGAGGTTCTGGTTACCTGGTCTATCTCAGGTGGGGTCAGAGGTTCTGGTTATCTGGTCTGTCCCAGGTGAAATTAGGGGTTCTGGTTACCTGGTCTATCTCAGGTGGGACAAGAGGTTCTGGTTACCTGGTCTGTCTCAGGTGGGGTCAGAGGTTCTGGTTACCTGGTCTGTCTCAGGTGGGGTCAGAGGTTCTGGTTACCTGGTCTATCTCAGCTGGGGTCAGAGGTTCTGGTTACCTGGTCTATCTCAGGTGGGGTCAGAGATTCTGGTTACCTGGTCTGTCCCAGGTGAAATTAGGGGTTCTGGTTACCTGGTCTATCTCATGTGGGGTCAGAGGTTCTGGTTACCTGGTCTGTCTCGGGTGGGACAAGAGGTTCTGGTTACCTGGTCTATCTCAGGTGGGGTCAGAGGTTCTGGTTACCTGGTCTGTCCCAGGTGAGATTAGGGGTTCTGGTTACCTGGTCTATCTCATGTGTGGTCAGAGGTTCTGGTTACCTGGTCTGTCTCGGGTGGGACAAGAGGTTCTGGTTACCTGGTCTATCTCAGGTGGGGTCAGAGGTTCTGGTTACCTGGTCTATCTCAGCTGGGGTCAGAGGTTCTGGTTACCTGGTCTATCTCAGGTGGGGTCAGAGGTTCTGGTTATCTGGTCTGTCCCAGGTGAAATTAGGGGTTCTGGTTACCTGGTCTATCTCAGGTGGGACAAGAGGTTCTGGTTACCTGGTCTGTCTCAGGTGGGGTCAGAGGTTCTGGTTACCTGGTCTGTCTCAGGTGGGGTCAGAGGTTCTGGTTACCTGGTCTATCTCAGGTGGGGTCAGAGGTTCTGGTTACCTGGTCTATCTCAGCTGGGGTCAGAGGTTCTGGTTACCTGGTCTATCTCAGGTGGGGTCAGAGGTTCTGGTTACCTGGTCTAGCTCAGGTGGGGTCAGAGGTTACCTGGTGGATCCCTCCGGGGCAGAACATGATGGTGGCCAGAGCCAGCAGACTGTGTCCCTCTAACAGCAGACTGCTGAGTGAAGCCTGACCGCCTGGCAACAAAACCTGGGAACTGGTCAGACTGGACTGGAAGACCAGAACTGGATCTGAACAGACAGACAGAGAGTCAGTCAGTATCACACAATCCACAGAGATCAATAACATTTAATCTAATCTAATCTAATCTAATTTAATCCACCATCGCGACAACAGTAGAAGAACAAACAGAATATGATGATGTGAATTCTTGATAGCGCCCTCCTCAGGCCAATCAGTTTACTATTTTAAACACCAGAACTCAGTCCCATAATGCCACTCAGTGCCAAAGTGCATCGTCAAAATTGCACCAGTGGTGTCAGAGACACATCTGAGTTTTTTTAAATGACAGAACGCAGTGTGAAGACACATCATCAGTGCTGTCTGCGTCAGGACAAACAAAAACAGCAGCAGGTCCTGATGAGAGCAGATCCCATCAGATCCCATCAGATCCCATCAGATCCCATCAGATCCCAGCGGATCCCAGCGGATCCCAGCAGATCTTGGTACCTGTCAGATCTCTGGTGATCTCCTGGATCTTCACCAGCATCTCAAACCACGGCTGGCTCTCTGACAGACTGCTGCTGGCCAGCAGGGGGCAGTTCCTGGGCGTCAGTCTGGAGGAGACCGTTTGCAGCTCGTTAGCAGCTCATTAAGTTATTAATTAATGATTCAAAATCAATTAGAGGCTGCAAAATTGAAACAAAAAAAGAATAACATGGAAGATCAGCACACGCCATTTGTACTCACTCTCTTTCACACACACACACACACACACACACACACACACACACACACACACACACACACACACACACCTGTAGTGCTCCAGGTAGGTGTAGAGCAGGTAGTGCAGGCTGCGGTCCAGGCAGAAGGTGATGAAGAGGCCGTGCAGGTCGAGGCCGAGGGGGGAGCGGAGCCGGGGGGCGGGGGGGGCGGCGGCCATCACCCCCCCGCCCTGACCCAGCCGCCATAACAACCGCTCCAGGTCGGTCAGCTCCTCCTGGACGAACACGCTGCCCCTGCAGGAAGCCAGAGAAACATCCGGATCAACCGAGCAGGAAGACCGGAGCCCGGGTGTTTCCACAGCACTGACCCACAGGTGCAGCTCTGATCTACAGCTGATAACTGTCTGAACTTCAATACCCACAAAGCCACAATCCTGTAGTGTGACATCGGTTCTGTTTAGGAGACAGTTTTGGATTTCAGTCAAAGTCACAATGAAACGGCATCTTGCTTCCTTACAGAGGAACTAAACCCCAAACCCAAATCTGTGGTGGAGCCTGACACCTACTGGTGAAAAGTAGGTACTGAACTGCCCTTGTGCTATTGGCTGGTCTTTGTGCCAGGTGATGTCACCACCTGTTGTACTGTTGTATAGATGGTGACATCACCTGGCTCAAAGACCAGCCAATAGCAGAAGACCAGTTCAGTACCCTACTTTTCACCAGTAGGTGTCAGGTTTCACCACAGATTGGGGTGGGGTGGAGTTACTCTTTAAAGAGGAACTAAACCCTAGACCAGTTTTGTTGGTTTGCTGCCATCTAATGGTTAAAAGTGGCTATTGCAATGTCCATCTGCTATTGGCTGATCTTTGGTGCCAGGTGATGTCACCTTCTACGGAGTACAACAGGTGGTGACATCACCTGGCACCACAGATGAGAAAATCATTGCGCACATATCTCATGTCATTTCATTTTAGCCGAACAAGTTTCTGGTCCGAGTCCGCCTGGTGCGTTCACACCGGTCAGAGTGATCCAGACCAAACGATGCAGATGTGAAAACAACCAAAGAATCACACAGGTGAACAGTACTAGAGGCTCCGCCCCCTCCACCTGCCCCAAACGTAAGATAATTAGTCGACTCCAGTAAATTCAGTTTTCCACATCACAATCCCACTGTGTTCTGATTGGCCCGTTTCAGAGGAAACATTTTTTCACCAAACAGAGCAAGTTTCACTTTTACTGTGACATCCAAGAGTGTAAACCCATGAAAAACATTAGATTATGTACTGCCAAAGATAATCCACCTTAAATGGGATATTTAATTTTCAATAAATATGGAAACATTTCTAAAAACATGTTTTCATTTTGCATGATGTGTAGATTGTACACAAAAAAGTCTGTCAGCTGTCAGTCTCGCTCTACCTGGCCAGCAGGTCCAGGATGTTCTCCTTCATGAAGCTGCTGCAGGCCGTGCTGCTGCTGACCAGTTCAGGTGTTAACTCCGGCCAGCGGGGGGCGCCGCAGCCGTCTCTGCTCCGGATCCAGTCCACCACCCGGAGCCGGTCGTGGAGCGAGGTCAGGTGACGCCACAGCACCCCCGCATCACAGGAGCTCAGCTCTAACCAACAAACACATGGAGAGAACGACATGTTGCCACATGGTTCCACATAGCACCAGAGAATGATTCTTTAGTCCTGTACTACAGCAGAACCCTTTTTGGTGCTATAAAGAACCCTTTAAAAAGATTCTCATGCTGCAATGGTTCTACATAGAACCTTTATGGTCATAGGTGTCATTTACACTGGGGACACTGGAGACTGGACTTGTTGAAAGTCCTCCTTAGAAGTTCTGACACTATTGTTGTCAAATATTATTATCTCCCCACTGTACCTTATATTGCCCTGCAGTGTTTCTGCTCAGCTGGTCTAACCCTCTAACCCTAACCCTGCTCAGCTGGTCTAACCCTAACCCGGGCCTCCAGGGGAACTAAGACTTAAAGAGGAACTGAACCCCAAACCCAAATCTGTGTAAAGACTGCCATCTAAAGGTAAACGGCATGCTACTGAAATATCCATCTGCTATTGGCTGAGCTTTGGTGCCAGGTGATGATGTCACCTTCTGTAGAGTACAACAGGTGGTGACATCATCACCTGGCACCAAAGATCAGCCAATAGCAGATAGCCAGTTCAGTAGCATGCTTTAGATGTCAGGCGTTACACGGACAGGTTTGCAGCCTGGTGTGAGTTTACCTGAGTGGTGGAGGCGGGACAGCAGGATGGGAGTCTGGCTGCTCTGGTCCCAGTTCCTCACCCAGTCCAGTCTGACGTTCCTCCACAGGTCCGGCTCCTCCTCAGGACCTGTCCTCCTCTGACCCACCAGAACCTCCAGAACCTCAGGAACCTCCTCACCACCCGGGACGGCCCGCAACATCTGCACAAACCTGAGGAGGAAGAGAGGTGAACCAGCTGACAGAGGAGGTGAAGAGGAGTTAAAGGAGAGGCTCAGAGGAGGTAAAGATGAGGTGATGAGGAGGTAAAGAAGAGGTTCGGAGGAGGTAAAGAAGAGGTTCAGAGGAGGTGAAGAAGAGGTTCAGAGGAGGTGAAGAAGAGGTGATGAGGAGGTAAAGAAGAGGTGATCAGGAGGTAAAGAGGAGGTAAAGAAGAGGTTTAGAGGAGGTAAAGAGAAGATAAAGAGGAGAAAAAGAGGATGTGAAGAAGAGGTGAAGAGGAGGTTCAGAGGAGGTG
The DNA here is from genome assembly GCF_046629955.1 of Centroberyx affinis. Taxonomy (NCBI): domain Eukaryota; kingdom Metazoa; phylum Chordata; class Actinopteri; order Beryciformes; family Berycidae; genus Centroberyx; species Centroberyx affinis. Next base: position 20,803 of record NW_027281504.1, on the reverse strand, counting down.
AAGAGGAGGTTCAGAGGAGGTGAAGAAGAGGTTCAGAGGAGGTAAAGATGAGGTGATGAGGAGGTAAAGAAGAGGTTCAGAGGAGGTGAAGAAGAGGTTCAGAGGAGGTAAAGAGGAGATGAAGAGGAGGTTCAGAGGAGGTAAAGAGAGGTGATGAGGAGGTAAAGAAGAGGTTCAGAGGAGGTGAAGAAGAGGTTCAGAGGAGGTGAAGAAGAGGTTCAGAGGAGGTAAAGAAGAGGTTCAGAGGAGGTGAAGAAGAGGTTCAGAGGAGGTGATGAGGAGGTAAAGATGAGGTGATGAGGAGGTAAAGACGAGGTTCAGAGGAGGTTCAGAGGAGGTTCAGAGGAGGTAAAGAAGAGGTTCAGAGGAGGTGAAGAAGAGGTTCAGAGGAGGTGATGAGGAGGTAAAGATGAGGTGATGAGGAGGCAAAGAAGAGGTTCAGAGGAGGTTCAGAAGAGGTTCAGAGGAGGTAAAGAAGAGGTTCAGAGGAGGTTCAGAGGAGGTAAAGAAGAGGTTCAGAGGAGGTTCAGAGGAGGTTCAGAGGAGGTAAAGAAGAGGTTCAGAGGAGGTTCAGAGGAGGTAAAGAAGAGGTTCAGAGGAGGTTCAGAGGAGGTTCAGAGGAGGTTCAGAGGAGGTTCAGAGGAGATGAAGAGGAGGTTCAGAGGACATGAAGAGGAGGTTCAGAGGAGGTTCAGAGGAGATGAAGAGGAGGTTCAGAGGAGATTCAGAGGAGGTTCAGAGGAGATGAAGAGGAGGTTCAGAGGAGGTTCAGAGGAGGTTCAGAGGAGATGAAGAGGAGGTTCAGAGGAGGTTCAGAGGAGGTTCAGAGGAGATGAAGAGGAGGTTCAGAGGAGGTTCAGAGGAGATGAAGAGGAGGTTCAGAGGAGGTTCAGAGGAGGTTCACCTGGTTGTGGGCTCTGGGCAGCGTACAGCAGGAAGTGAGCTGAGCTTCTCCATCTCTCTGATGAAGGCGGCGCTCTGCTGCTCCTCCTCTGGGAAATGACTCCTCCTCCACAGCTCCTCCTCCTGACCGGTCCCACCAAAACCCCCGAGGTCGTTATTTTCTGCAGTATTTACCTCTGACAGCCGAGTGAACGGTGTTTTCTAGGAGGAAGCTTTCGTCCCCATAAGATACGATTCATACTTAATTTATGCTAATTTAAACAACACTGCAGTAACGCTGTATGAAACACCGGGCTCACCACAAAGTCCCGGAGGTCCTTGTCGTCGGTGTAGAGGCAGATTCTGTGCAGCTGCTCCTTCACACTGAAACCCTGAAGACAGACAGAGAGGCTGCAGTCAGACAGGAGGACCTGTATATATATATATATATATACCCTAACCTGAGACTGAACCGAGGTCAGCTGTTCTGTCTGTTTAACCAACCAGACTAAGAACCTCAAGCTCTGATCTACAGAATCAGGCAGAAAAACAGATTGATCTCCTCTCTGTCCCTGCTGGAGGCTGGAGGCTGCAGGCTGGAGGCTGGAGGCTGGAGGCTGGAGGCTGGAGGCTGCAGGCTGGAGGCTGGAGGCTGGAGGCTGGAGGCTGCAGACTGGAGGCTGCAGGCTGGAGGCTGGAGGCTGCAGGCTGGAGGCTGGAGGCTGGAGGCTGCAGACTGCAGGCTGGAGGCTGGAGGCTGCAGGCTGCAGGCTGCAGGCTGGAGGCTGCAGGCTGGAGGCTGGAGGCTGGAGGCTGGAGGCTGCAGGCTGGAGGCTGGAGGCTGGAGGCTGGAGGCTGCAGGCTGGAGGCTGGAGGCTGCAGACTGGAGGCTGGAGGCTGGAGGCTGGAGGCTGGAGGCTGGAGGCTGGAGGCTGGAGGCTGGTCCACATGGTGTGATCCTGTTCTAAGCTCAGACGGTGGAGGCCGGAGATTGAGAACATTCTTGAAGAAGTTTTATTGAGGGAAATATCTTTATCTCCTGTGATTGTAATGTTGGGGGACTTGACCGATCTGAATCTTCCCTCCCAAAGGATAAAGGGTTTTGTTAGCCGAGATATCACAGCTGCCAAAAGATGCATCACATCTAAATGGATACATGAGGATCCCCGAGTTTTACTCAGTGGATTAATGAGGTAAATTCATTCCTTTGGAGAAAGTAACCTAAGCCATGAGAGGTAGCCCACAGCTGTTCCATAAGACTTTGGATCCATGGATGACTTGCATGGAATCTAATTAATTTACTAACTATTTTACTTTTTCTTTTTTTTTTATCTCTGTATATATACTTTGTGGGGTGGGAGTGATGCTGGAGGACCTGTCTCTGTGTGGGAGAGAGGAGTGATGTGTATGTACAGTACGTGATAAATGTAAGATGTAATATATCTTATTATGGCACTGGTTTTATGTTATGTTATGTTTTGTTATACTGTGAATATGGAAAATGAATAAACAGAACTTTCAAAAAAACCCCAAAACAGAATCAGGGAGAAACACTTTCCTACAGAGACTCTGCTTTATGTCGAGTTGTGTGAACTTTTTACAATTTCTAACATTAACTCTGAACTTTACCAAGTTCCTCAACCTGAACCCTGAGCCAGTTCTGTCACAAGCTGAATCTTAATCCTAATCCCATCAGTCTACTGATAGTAATCTGAGCAAGTCTACTGACACCCAATTTAAAGATCCAGTGCAGTGATTTGAACTCAGTCAAAGTTTTCTGTAGATTTCTTCCACAGTGAGCTTCATGATCCTGAAGTCTGTCCTTCACCCAGCAGCAGTGGAGGAACGGAGAGTACCTGGCTGGAACGCCTCATTAACTATGCATACTGTCAACCAATCACTAAAACACGGGTGTAGGTGACATCACTTACACCAGGAAGTCGACTGGAATCTGTTTGACTCTGTTGAGATTTTAAAATTTCCACAATGCTGACAGTTATAATAATTGGTGTAACGTCACATTAACAGCTCCTTAGTTAAAATAGACCATCAAATTGAGAAATGCAATTCTTGTTGCACTGGACCTTTAAAGGCAGTTGACATAATTTACAGAAAGCTGGTTGAGAGTCACCTGAACACAGAGAGAGTCTGATGAAATAATACTAATATCTGCTGATACAGCGGATTATCTAAATAAAGTGATACCAGAAATGCTTCTGTCAATTTGACTTTATTGACACTATAAAAGTAAAAACTGGTTAAACTGGTTGTGTGTGTGTGTGTGTGTGTGTGTGTGTGTGTGTGTGTGTGTGTGTGTGTGTGTCACCATGTTCTGCAGCAGAGTGCTGGCGGTCTTCAGATCTCGGAGCTGCAGGCAGCAGAAAGCCTGGCGGAGACCCTCCATCCTCAGATCGGACATCCGCTGCTCCGGTCTGCCCCGCCTCCGCAGGACGGCCTGCGCTCTGGGAATCTGATTGGTCAGGACAGCCTGACGGACCAATTCCTGCAACGCACACACACACACACACACACACACACACACACACACACACACACAGATATGTTCAGAATATAGAGAGTCTTGTCTATGTGTGTGTGTGTGTGTGTGTGTGTGTGTGTGTGTGCTTAATTCCACAGGTGCTGTTGTCACCTCTGTAGACAGGTGGTCCCACTCCTCCCCCTGCACCTCCTCCTGACTAGGTGCTATGCCTCCTCCTCCTGCAGCTCCTCCTCCTCCTGCTGCAGCTCCTCCTCCTCCTGCTGCAGCCCCTCCTCCTCCTCCTGCAGCTCCTCCTCCTGCAGCGCCTCCTCCTGCAGCGCCTCCTGCAGGCCAGGGGAACCTCTTCATGTAGCTCCTCAGCTCAGTGACGTATCGGTCCAGAAGCTCCACACAGCTCTGCAGACCGGAGTCTTCACCTGGAAGCAGAGCAGCTTCAGCTGAACCTTCCTGCTGAACACTTTGCGTTAAACTGGTTCCAAACCAGTCAGCAGCTGCTGGTGACTGGTCTTAAGGTCTTGTTCAGATTAAGCTGTTCACACACTACAGGAACCCAATTTAACAACAATAATAAACAAAAAGAAATATGTGAAATATGTGGATAACTGACTGTCACTTATTAGACAAGACGTGTATTCAGTGTGTGTTGGGCAGGACAGAGGCGTGTGTGTGTGTGTGCGTGTGTGTGTGTTGTCTCACAGTGTGTGTGTGTGAGCAGGAAGCGGAGCTGTGTGTGTGTGTGTGTGTGTGTGTGTGTGTGTGTGTGTTGTCTCACAGTGTGTGTGTGTGAGCAGGAAGCGGAGCTGTGTGTGGATGAAGCTCATGGTGATGTGCAGCAGCTGTTCAGAAAACTGTCGACTCTGAGCTTCGCTGTTCGACTCTCTGACGGCCGAACACAGCAGATCCAGAGCCGGGACCAGGTCCTGCATGCCTGCAACAGAACACACGCTAACAACATACATGTACATGTACATACAGCTGTATACATACAGCCTCATATATATCTAGAACCAATCCACCTGCTGCTATCATGTAGCAGTATGAAAGAAAAGTATGTCAAGTATGTCAGTGTTTTGTCCCATCTCCTGATGGACTCTGTATGTAAGATGCTTAACACTGGGGTTGGGCATCGAGAACCGGTTCCAAATTAGAACCGGTTCCAAATTAGAACCGGTTCCAAAATTCTGATTCCAAAGGAATCATTAAGACATTTTAATTTCGATTCTGCTTATCGGTTCCGAAACAAATTTCACTCACGCTAGTTTCAGTTTCCGTTTTGGCGGCATCCACCTGTGGTTTGTAGTCTGCCAGTAAAACCAACGAAGAAGAAGAAGAAGAAGAAGTTTATTGTTTGTTTTAGTTATGCTAAAAGCGTTAGCCATCTAAAAGTCCGCTAGCCATGATGCTAATTTTCGCAATGTTCAACTCCATTGAGTTATGCTAAAAGCGTTAGCGATCTAAAAGTCTGCTAGCTGCAATCAAGTTTTTACTAAAAGTATTAGCTCTCTGAACTAATTATTTTGGTTGGTTATGAATGAAATTGTGATTGTGAAACTGAAGTGAACTGCCTATGTTGTACAACAGAAGTTTGTGAATTGGAGCATTAAGTTGATTTCATAAGCTTTACTCTATGATCAGGAATGCTCATAGAATTAGCATAAAGGTAATGTTATCTTGGTGAGTTGAACATGAGTTGGAGTCTTCTTAAGACGGTCCGAGACTTCAGAGGAGATTCAGAGATTCCAGAGAAACCTTTTCCAGCACTGGATGGCGAGCCCAGAGTTGGAGTGAGAACTGTGACTCTTACAAAGACTTTGAAAAAAGGTCTTCATTGGGTTTTTTTATGCGCGCACAACTTAGAAGTTTCTGAATATGACTTATGAAGGTTTTTAAAAATAAAAGTTTTTCCTGTGAAATAAGCATGTGACCTGTTTTGACCCCGCCCCTCAAAGAATCGTAATCGAGAATCATTAAGAACCGGAATCGATAAGAAGAATCGGAATCGGAATCAGACTCGTTAAAATCCAAACGATACCCAACCCTACTTCACACCAGAGTCATTTTAGTCTTTTCTATTATTATCCATGAAGAGTCTGAACCCAGCGCTGTATTTGCAGTCAGAAGCTCCTGCTGTCTGTTCTGCTGCAGGTTTGTTTTCAACAATACATTAAAAGCAGCGAAGACACAAACTGACTAATGTAATGCATCATTTTAAATAAGACATGTATTGTATTTTTTCCTAACAGGACTTTATAAGGCCACAGTCACTGCAGATGTAAACAGGTCACTGTGTGTATTTTCCTTCACTCTGAATTAAGTTTGTGTTTTCCTCTTCGCTCTCAGCAGAAGTAACAGTGTGAAGTAATGGAGAAAGAGAAAATAGTCTCATTCAACTGGATAATTAGCTGTGTGATAAAGTCATGACAGGAAAAACTGCAACAAGCTGCTGTCCAACATGAAGTGTTCTGTTCCTCAGTGCAGCAGTGTGTTGAAGGGGTGTGTGTGACAGGGTTCAGGTTTGGGTTCAGGTTCTGGTCTTACCGTGGCTCAGGCTGGGTGTGGAGGCTGCAGGCTGGTCGGGGGGACAGAACCCTGCTGACGGATCCAGAACGTTCTCTTTACTCTTCAGGTAGAAATCCACCGTGTCCAGCTGACGGTTCTTCAGCCCCGCCTGCAAAAACACAGAACAACTTCAAGAACCAACGTCAGGTGGTCCAGCCTGTTTCTACCTTTAGGGTGTTAGAGCTCATCCTACCTGCAGGGTGTTTCTACCTTTAGGGTGTTAGAGCTCATCCTACCCGCAGGGTGTTAGAGCTCATCCTACCTGCAGGGTGTTAGAGCTCATCCTACCTGCAGGGTGTTTCTACCTTTAGGGTGTTAGAGCTCGTCCTACCTGCAAGGTGTTAGAGCTCATCCTACCTGCAGGGTGTTTCTACCTTTAGGGTGTTAGAGCTCGTCCTACCTGCAGGGTGTTAGAGCTCATCCTACCTGCAGGGTGTTAGAGCTCGTCCTACCTGCAGGGTGTTAGAGCTCATCCTACCTGGAGGGTGTTTCTACCTTCAGGGTGTTAGAGCTCATCCTACCTGCAGGGTGTTTCTACCTTTAGGGTTTTAGAGCTCGTCCTACCTCAGGGTGTTAGAGCTCGTCCTACCTTTAGGGTGTTAGAGCCCGTCCTACCTTTAGGGTGTTAGAGCCCGTCCTACCTGCAGGGTGTTAGAGCTCGTCCTACCTGCAGGGTGTTTCTACCTCAGGGTGTTAGAGCTCGTCCTACCTCAGAGTGTTAGAGCTCGTCCTACCCGCAGGGTGTTAGAGCTCATCCTACCTGCAGGGTGTTTCTACCCGCAGGGTGTTAGAGCTCGTCCTACCTCAGGGTGTTACAGCTCGTCCTACCCGCAGGGTGTTAGAGCTCATCCTACCTCAGGGTGTTACAGCTCGTCCTACCCGCAGGGTGTTAGAGCTCATCCTACCGCAGGGTGTTAGAGCTCGTGCTACCTTTAGAGTGTTAGAGCTCGTCCTACGCGCAGGGTGTTAGAGCTCGTCCTACCTGCAGGGTCTTACAGCTCATCCTACCTGCAGGGTGTTTCTACCTTTAGGGTGTTAGAGCTCGTCCTATCTTTAGGGTGTTAGAGCTCGTCCTACCTTTAGGGTGTTACAGCTCATCCTACCCGCAGGGTGTTAGAGCTCGTCCTACCTTTAGGGTGTTAGAGCCTGTCCTACCTGCAGGGTGTTAGAGCTCGTCCTACCTGCAGGGTGTTTCTACCTCAGGGTGTTACAGCTCGTCCTACCCGCAGGGTGTTAGAGCTCGTCCTACCTTTAGGGTGTTAGAGCCTGTCCTACCTGCAGGGTGTTAGAGCTCGTCCTACCTGCAGGGTGTTTCTACCTCAGGGTGTTACAGCTCGTCCTACCCGCAGGGTGTTAGAGCTCGTGCTACCTTTAGGGTGTTAGAGCTCGTCCTACCCGCAGGGTGTTAGAGCTCGTCCTACCTGCAGGGTCTTAGAGCTCATCCTGCCTGCAGGGTGTTTCTACCTTTAGGGTGTTAGAGCTCGTCCTATCTTTAGGGTGTTACAGCTCATCCTACCTCAGTTGTGTTACAGCTCGTCCTACCCGCAGGGTGTTAGAGCTTGTCCTACCCGCAGGGTGTTAGAGCTCGTCCTACCCACAGGGTGTTAGAGCTCGTCCTACCTTTAGGGTGTTAGAGCCCGTCCTACCTGCAGGGTGTTAGAGCTCGTCCTACCTGCAGGGTGTTTCTACCTCAGGGTGTTAGAGCTCGTCCTACCTGCAGGGTGTTAGAGCTTGTCCTACCTCAGGGTGTTAGAGCTCGTCCTACCTGCAGGGTGTTTCTACCTGCAGGGTGTTAGAGCTCGTCCTACCTCAGGGTGTTAGAGCTCGTCCTACCTGCAGAGTGTTAGAGCTCATCCTACCTGCAGGGTGTTTCTACCTGCAGGGTGTTAGAGCTCGTCCTACCTGCAGGGTGTTAGAGCTTGTCCTACCTCAGGGTGTTAGAGCTCGTCCTACCTGCAGGGTGTTTCTACCTGCAGGGTGTTAGAGCTCGTCCTACCTCAGGGTGTTAGAGCTCGTCCTACCTGCAGAGTGTTAGAGCTCATCCTACCTGCAGGGTGTTTCTACCTGCAGGGTGTTAGAGCTCGTCCTACCTGCAGGGTGTTAGAGCTCATCCTACCTGCAGAGTGTTAGAGCTCATCCTACCTGCAGGGTGTTTCTACCTCAGGGTGTTAGAGCTCGTCCTACCTGCAGAGCGTGGACGGGCACAGAGCAGCGCCCCCAGCTGTTCAGGTGACACACGGCGTCCACTGTGGCTGCGCTGCCAAACAACATCAACCTGCTGAGCAAAGCCTGCTGGGAAACCGAAAACAAGACCAGGAAGAGACCGGATTCTGGAGAGAGAGACAGGCAGAGAGAGAGAGACAGGCAGGCAGAGGGGGGGTGGGGAGAGAGAGAGAGAGAGAGAGAGAGACAATCATTCAGGTTTTAGTGACATCATCACTCCCTGTTGATCACTTCTCTTAAGCAGTTACTAAAAGCAGCAAACAGCAGCTGGTCTGGTCAGACACTGTTTAGACTGAGCCGGTCTGTAGTGTTTTTATAGCATAGTGTTGGGAATAAGAAAACACTGACAGTCTTCATCCATCAACCTGCTGACTCCACATTTCATCTGGTAGGTTTTCATGTTTTCTCATTACACTGAAGAGCAAAGAGGAAGAAAATATAGGCAGAAATGTATTTCACTTTATTTCTTCTAAATTACATCAAATTTCTAGGCTATTAATAATAATAATGATATTGCAGAAAACATTGCAATATCTGCCAAACATCGCAATATTCAATATTATCAGACATCGGCTCAAGCCTACTCCACAGTCCGGTCTCTGATCGACCCACTTCCACTTTTGGAACTTTTGGTAGTAAATGACATCAGACGCAGGGACTTAGTTTAGAATTAGAGATTCTAGTAACAGGTTTGTTTTCTTTTAGTTAGAACATTTAGAGAAACTGACTGTTACCTGTCTGCCTGCCTGTCTGTCTGCCTGTCTCTCTCTCTCTCTCTGTCTCTCTCTCTCTCTGTCTCTCTCTCTGTCTCTCTCTCTGTCTCTCTCTCTCTCTGTCTCTCTGCCTGTCTCTCTCTCTCTGCCTGCCTGTCTGTCTCTCTCTCTCTGTCTCTCTCTCTGTCTCTCTGCCTGTCTCTCTCTCTGTCTGCCTGTCTGTCTCTCTCTCTGTCTGCCTGTCTCTCTCTCTCTCTGTCTCTCTCTCTGCCTGCCTGTCTGTCTATCTGTCTGCCTGTCTCTCTCTCTCTGTCTCTCTCTCTCTCTGCCTGCTTGTCTGTCTCTCTCTGCCTGCCTGTCTGTCTCTCTCTCTCTCTGCCTGCCTGTCTGTCTCTCTCTGCCTGCCTGTCTGTCTCTCTCTGCCTGCCTGTCTGTCTCTCTCTGTCTGCCTGTCTGTCTCTCTCTCTGTCTCTCTCTCTGTCTGCCTGTCTCTCTCTCTCTCTGTCTCTCTCTCTGCCTGCCTGTCTGTCTCTCTCTCTGTCTGCCTGTCTCTCTCTCTCTCTGTCTCTCTCTCTGCCTGCCTGTCTGTCTATCTATCTGTCTGCCTGTCTCTCTCTCTGTGTCTCTCTCTCTCTCTCTGCCTGCCTGTCTGTCTGTCTCTCTCTGCCTGCCTGTCTGTCTCTCTCTCTGCCTGCCTGTCTGTCTCTCTCTCTGCCTGCCTGTCTGTCTGTCTCTCTCTGCCTGCCTGTCTGTCTCTCAGCAGTCTCACTCTTCAGCAGCAGTCTGTGTTGTGTCTCTCCACATCGCTGCACGGCCGTCGCCTCGCCCTCGGTCCGGTGGTAGCTCACGCTCTGCGACTCCAAATCCCAGAAGGCCACTGTGGTCCGGCCGTCGCCGGGGGAGACGAAGGTCAGCAGGGCGGAGAACTCGGAGACGGAGAGGTGAGACGCCACGGACGACTCCGGGACCGAGAAAACGACCGTCGTCCCCCAGGGAGGCGCTCCGCCGCGGGACGGCCGGGCCCGGGACGGGGCCGGGCGGGACTCCGACCGGGGGGAGGAGGAGAACCAGGAGGGGGGGGGGGAGGGGGGGGGAGCGGCCCGCCGGGCTTCGGTGTACATGGAGGCCAGCCGAGCCTCCCAGGACCTGCGGGTCAGGATGGAGATCAGGTTTTAGGTCAGGATGGAGGTGAACAGACAGAAGATTAGATGGACAAATAAACTCTGAAGTAAAATCAAGGTCAAGGTTTCCTTATCAGTACAAAGGGTAAATGTGTTAAAAACATCACAGCAATACAGATTCATAGGACATCAAAACAAATACTTTAAAACAAGTATCATTATAATTTCAAAATAGTATTAAAAAACTCCAAAGCAGGTCATGACAAAGTGATTCTACACACACACACACACACACACTCACAGACAGACACACACACACACACACACACACACACACACACACACACACACACACACACACACACACACACACACACAGACACACACACACACACACACACACACACACTCCCTCAAAAGCTTAAAGTGCCTTTGAGGGAGTGGGTGAGTGTGTGTGTGTGTGTGTGTGTGTAGAAGCACTTTCAAATCAAATATTGACCATGCAGTCGTGTTTTTGTGATATTGTGAAACGTGAATCAGTCCACTTCCTCGTGGGCCCGGGTGATATCAGTGTTTTGGATGTTTTATTGTCAGTATATTTTACAGGTGGGTCAGTGCGGTCAGTAGTTTACCGGTCAGGACTGAAGCCCCGCCCCCGGCCCGCCAGGCTGCAGGCGGAGCTGGACAGAGCGTCCTGCTCCCGGGGGTGCTGGGAGGGGAGGGGGGGGCGGGCGGGGGCGGCGGCACCCGGCAGCCGGTCCGGGTGAGTCCTGCAGAGGAGGAACCAGAGAAATAAATCATCACTTTGTTATCACACACTCTAAATATCAGACTGAAGTTACAGGACACGCAGACAGGACCGGGGCGGAGACTCGAACCCTCGACCCGCTGAGCCACTGGGCCGCTCTCTCCTGCTTCCTGACTCTCTCCATCTCACTCTAATGTGTTTCCATCTTGTTTCTCTCAGTGAAAAATGGATTTCTGTGACTCCGTCTCTATGAAAAAGCTTTTTGCTCTTGCCGGTCTGTCACTGTAAATAAGAATTAGTTCTTAATTGAGCAGCCTGATGAAATAAAGGTAAAATACAAGAAAAAAAAGACTAATGTTAAAGCATAAGAAGGCCAAGCTCTCTGCAGTGATTTCAGAAAGATGAAAATTAAATATGAGCCTGTAGCCATGGCAACAGCCGGTCTAATGCATCTTCACATCTGAGCCGGAGCGACAGAGCGGCTCCTGGGAACGGAGAACTTAATAAACATCTAATATTTTAGTTTGAAGTTATGAATTCAACCTTTCTGTAACCTGCTTTGTTCCCACTGAGATACAGCAGCATCAGACAGACAGAGAGACTCTGCTGATCAGCATCAGGACCAGTCTGCCTGATCAGCATCAGGACCAGTCTGCTTGATCAGCATCAGGACCAGTCTGCCTGATCAGCATCAGGACCAGTCTGCCTGATCAGCATCAGGACCAGTCTGCCTGATCAGCATCAGGACCAGTCTGCCTGTCAGACCAGAAACATAAAACACCACAAGGGGTCCAGGTCCTGCTCCGGGTTTGAGAAATGAAGCTTCTGTATTTGGCTTCACAAAGTCAAACCGGTCAGCTGATCATGAATTACATGTTTATGTCTGTGGACTGATCCAATAGGACCATCTCATCATATCTCATCTCATTTTATCCTGTCTTACCTCATCCTGTCTTACCTCATCCGGTCTTACCTCATCCTGTCTTACCTCATCCTGTCTTATCTCATCCTGTCTTACCTCATCCTGTCTTACCTCATCCGGTCTTACCTCATCCTGTCTTACCTCATCCTGTCTTATCTCATCCTGTCTTACCTCATCCTGTCTTACCTCATCCTGTCTTATCTCATCCTGTCTTATCTCATCCTGTCTTATCTCATCCTGTCTTACCTCATCCTGTCTTATCTCATCCTGTCTTACCTCATCCTGTCTTACCTCATCCTGTCTTACCTCATCCTGTCTTATCTCATCCTGTCTTATCTCATCCTGTCTTACCTCATCCTGTCTTACCTCATCCTGTCTTACCTCATCCTGTCTTATCTCATCCTGTCTTATCTCATCCTGTCTTACCTCATCCTGTCTTACCTCATCCTGTCTTATCTCATCCTGTCTTATCTCATCCTGTCTTACCTCATCCTGTCTTATCTCATCCTGTCTTATCTCATCCTGTCTTACCTCATCCTGTCTTACCTCATCCGGTTTTACCTCATCCTGACTTACCTCATCCTGTCTTATCTCATCCTGTCTTACCTCATCCTGTCTTACCTCATCCTGTCTTACCTCATCCTGACTTACCTCATCCTGTCTTACCTCATCCTGTCTTACCTCATCCTGTCTTATCTTACCTTTCCTAACCTCATCTCATATTATGTTCTCATCTCATTTTAGCCAATTTTATCTGATCTCATCCTATGCTATCTTGCCTCATCTTATCTCATTTTATCTAATCTCATTTTATCTTACTTTATCTCATTTTATATTGTCTCATCTCATTTTATCTAATCTCATCTCGTCGTCTTATCCAGTCTTATCGTATCTCATCTTCTCATCTCGTCTTAGCCAATCTTGCCTCATCATATCGTATCTTATCTCAACTTAAACAGTCTTATCTCATCTCACCTTATCTCACCTCATACGATTTTATCTCATCTTGTCTTATCGCATCGTACCTCATCTCATCTCGTCTCATCTCATTCCAGCTCATCTCACCTTCTAATTTTAGGTCATCGCACCATATTTCATATAATCCCATTTTATTTTATCTCATCTCTGTCATTTTATCTCATCTCATGTTAAACCAGATAAATCTCCTGCTGTACCTGAAGTAGTGGTTGAGGTCGAGCGCCACGGCGGCGTGCGACTGAGTGACGGCTACAGCTGTACTGAGGTCAGCTGATACCTGCAGGAGGCAGAAGGAGGAAGGGGAGGCGGAAGAGGAGGAGGGGGAGGAGGAGGCGGCCGGCTCCTCCTCCCCCGGGCCGGAGCTCAGGGAGACAGGAAGCTCCACGCTGCCCAGCTCAGTCCCGTCCGCACAGTCAAAGATACCTGAAGTCTGATTAAAGAAAAGACTGCTGGACATTTAACACTTAACCATGTTTTAGATTAGGTTAGGCTAGACATCGTTTAGTTTATATTAGATTAGATTAGACTAGACATCGTTTAGTTTATATTAGACTAGACTAGACTAGACATCGTTTAGTTTATATTAGATTAGATTAGACTAGACATCGTTTAGTTTATATTAGACTAGACTAGACTAGAATAGACTAGATTAGACTAGGCTAGACATAGTTTAGTTTATATTAGATTAAATCAGACTAGACTAGACTAGATTAGACTAGATTAGATTGACTAGACTAGATGAAATTAGACTAGACTAGATTAGATTGACTAGACTAGACTAGACGAGATTAGATTAGACTAGATTAGATTAGATTGACTAGACGGGATAAGATTAGACTAGATTAGATTGACTAGACTAGATTTACTAGAGATAGTTGAGTTTATATTAGATTAGACTAGACAAGATTAGATTAGATTAGATTAGATTAGATTAGATTAGATTAGATTAGACTAGACTAGACTAGACATAGTTTAGTTTATATTATATTATATTAGACTAGACTAGACTAGACATAGTTACTTTATATTAGACTAGACTAGACTAGAATAGACTAGGCTAGACATAGTTTAGTTTATATTAGATTGAATTAGACTAGACTAGACAAAATTAGATTAGACTAAATCAGATTGACTAGACAAGATTAGATTAGACTAGACTAGACTAGATTGACTAGACTAGACGAGATTGGATTCGACTAGACTAGATTGACTAGACTAGACATAGTTTAGTTTATATTAGATTAGACTAGACTAAACAAAATTAGATTAGATTAGACTAGATTAGATTATATTGACTAGACTAGACATAGTTTAGTTTATATTAGACTACATTAGATTAGAAAACACAATTAGACATTAAATTATACTGGATTAAATATCATTGTGAATAGATTAGACTAGACTAGACATTGTTTAGTTTATATTAGACTAGACTAGACAAGATTAGATTAGACTAGATTAGACTAGACTAGACATGACAGTTTAGATTACATTACATTAGATTAGAAAACACATTTAGTCATTAAATTATACTGGATTAGACATCATTGCGATTAGATTAGATTCAATTAGATAATACACAACTAGATATGAAAGTAGACTAGATTAGACATTATGAGACTAGATTAGATCTGAATGTGAAAAAGACATTAAGAAATTAGGATTTAAATACAAATAGAACAAATGGGAGGGGACGGGATTTAACGTAACACAACCGACAATTTCTGAGGCGGTTGATGATACATTATAATTATTATTATAATGTATTACATTGAGCTGGTTGTGGATACAATATTATTATTATATTATTATAATGTGTTACAGTGTATTACAGTATATATACAGTATGTTGAGGATACGTATGTGGCCGGTGGCGGTGAGGACGAACAGGTTTCCTCTGCTCAGGCAGCAGAGGGCAGCAGTGAGTCTGGTCTGCTCCTCCAGCTGCAGGCTGCAGCAGGACAGCAGCTGCACCCGCAGCTCCTGCAGCTCCTGCAGCTCCTGCAGCTCCTGCTCCTCCTGTGGCTCCTGCGGCTCCTGCTCCTCCTGCGCCTCCTGCGGCTCCTGCGCCTCCTGCTGCCACTGCAGCCGCAGCAGCGAGTCGCCGTTCAGCAGCAGGCCGCACCGGCCCGCCGCGAACGACAACACACACACCGACCGCAGCTCACACACACCTGCAGAGACACAGAAAACACTGAAAAACACCCGGAAGTACGAGCCTCCAACTGGGAAAACGTTCACGTGAACCTGCTGGAGAGCTAAAGCAGGATGTGATGTCACAGTCCCACATGTGGAGATCATCTGCAGCTCTGACTCCACTTGGCATCAAGTGTGTCAACACAGGAAGAAACACTGCAGCTCCACCGATGTCGGCAGCTGTTCATTTACGGCTGGTTTTAAATTAATAAATAACATTTATTTTGGATGTGGGCGTTAAACACATGAATGCTTCCAAGTTTTAGTGATGAAATGTCAACTTGTTCTTCCACTTCTGACATGATGTGAGCGCATCAACACCACAGAATCTTAGTCAGTGTCTGGTGAGATCGACTCTCCAGCTAAGCAATCATCATCTGAGAACTGTTTCTGTTCTGTTGGCTGATAGAACAGTGAGAGCCGATAGTGTTGATGCAGCAGCTGCTGTTTGTTTCTTAACCTGAGGGTTAGGCTTAGTAACTCACATGAACAGCAGCTGTTTTAAAAGAACATTTCTCATCCAACCAAATTCTGAAGTGTTTATAATAGGGAACTCGTTAATCAGGTTTAGTCTCATCTGTGTTTAAAACCAATTTAAGATCCAACAGGAGCAGCGAAGTCATGCTGCAGATGAAGAATGGCAGCTTGTGTAGAATGTGAAAAACAATAAAGAATAGTGTCATCTGCATAGAGGTTGACATTACAGGCCATCAAAGACTTTCAACATCATTTCCATATAAGGCAAACAGATCAGGACCCAGTATGGAGCCTTGGGGAACACCCTTTGTCATATGAAGGAACTCAGACTGTAAATCTCCCACTTTAACACACCGATTTCTGTCAGAGACGTTTTCAAAGCAGCCGCAGGCAGCAGAGTCTGATCCGCTATGAGAAAGTCTCTGTGTCAAAAGCCTCAGACAGACAGATGAACACAGAGAGCAGCACAGAGCTGATTTCCATCCAGGTCAGATACCAGAGGTGGGATGTAACAAAGTAAAAATACTTAATTACTGTACTTAAGTAAGATTTTCAAGTATCTGTACTTTACTCAAGTTTTTCTTTCACTGAAGACTTTTTACTTTTACTCACTACATTTCAAAAGAAAAATCTGTACTTTCTACTCACTACATTTTCAAAACAGACTCGTTACTCTCAGGAAATCATCAGCTGATTTTCTAAAAAAAAAATATTTTCAGCATCAGACGGCTTCCATCCCGGAAGCAGCTGATCAAGAGCCAGATGTGATCGGCTGCTTGTTCAGCAAAGAGACACCAAAAATTAGGGAAAGGGAGAGAGAGAGAAGCAACAGAAAGAAGAGAGAAGCAACAAGAGAGAGAAGCAACAAGAGAGAGAAGCAACAAGAGAGAGAAATCTGACTGGTTGGTTTTCCCCCTTGGTGTGATTGGTTTGGTCAGGTGAACACAGTCATCTCACTCGGGTGCGGACCAAAACAAACGCACCGAGACCGGTTCGGTCCGGTCCCGGCCGAACTCTGGAACGTTTTGTTTGCGGTGGGAACCTGATCCGACCTCGACCCGACCCGACTACCAGGTGAACTCAATTCACTCTGCAAGTTTGAGCTAAACATAAATAGCTCCTGTAGCAGGTGTGTGTGTGTGTCTGAAGGAAGCTCGTCTTCTGTGCAAAGTGTGAAGCAGTTCAGCATTTTCCAGATGTTTCCTCGGTTGCTGGTCCAGTGTTGCCTGGTATGTTGCCCAGATCATTACAACAGTTATGAGCAAATGCCAACTCTGCCGTTGCTCCATGTTGCAGAGCAATGTGCTCTAGTCCAGAACTCAGGACCTTCTTCCTGTATTTACTTTCTTGCTCCCGCCCCAGACACATCTGACCAATAAGCGGACTGAACGTTCTCAGGTGGTTTGTAGTGATGCATTTTGGTTTTTTCTCCGTGTGAAAAGAAACCGAACCAAGAGGAAAGTTTACAAACTCATCAACTGATTCAGACCAGAGCAAACGAGCTATAGGTGTGAAAACGCCCTCAGAGCCTCCTGTCTGTGCTCCTGCAGTGTTCCACCTGTCTGTCAGACCCTGTGATGCAGACTGTAGTGGAGTCCGGGTCCTGGACTCGGACCTGCGATATAAACCGTACTCACCTGGATCCTGGTCTCTGAGGATCTGCAGCAGGTGGTCTGCAGAACATTCAGAGACGCAGCGCAGAGAGACGGATGAACAACT
Source organism: Centroberyx affinis (assembly GCF_046629955.1). NCBI lineage: Eukaryota > Metazoa > Chordata > Actinopteri > Beryciformes > Berycidae > Centroberyx > Centroberyx affinis. Next base: position 3,765 of record NW_027281504.1, on the reverse strand, counting down.
TCCTGTTTCCACCTGCAGCAGCTTCACTTCACACTGAGAACCAACAACCAGCAGCCTGAGGCCACTGACAGGCTCCGCCTCCCAGGAAAAACTACAAGAGGAGGAGAGGAGAGGAGGAGAGGAGAGGAGAGGAGAGGAGAGGAGAGGAGAGGAGAGGAGAGGAGAGGAGAGGAGAGGAGAGGAGATGAGATGAGATGAGAGAGGAGAGGAGAGGAGAGGAGAGGAGGAGAGGAAGAGAGGAAGAGAGGAGAGGAGAGAGGAGGAGAGGAGGAGAGGAAGAGAGGAAGAGAGGAGAGAAGAGGAGAGGAGAGGAGAGAGGAGGAGAGGAGGAGAGGAAGAGAGGAGAGGAAGAGAGGAGAGGAAGAGAGGAGATGAGGAGAGGAGAGAAGAGCTCATCACTCCAGTCTAACTGATTTCCATGTTGTAACTTCAGCTGAAGGTTTCATTCTCTCTGGTCTGAAACAGTAAAACTCACTGGATCTGAAACAAAACTGTCTGTCTCAGTTCATATGAAGCATATCCAGCATGTCAGCTAATATCCAGATAAATGAACATAGACCTCATATACTGTATGTCAACTTCTTTCTTTCTTTCCTAACAGGTCTGACAGGTTCAGGTCTTTTTGTCCCACAGGGGAAAATTCATTTTGCAGCAAGACAAATAAAAACAACAAGCACACAATGACACAAAGTACAAATACAAACACAAACAATTCCATACAATAAAGAGTCCTTCAAACTAAATAAAGTGCTAGAGTGCAGTGAACTCTGACCTCCAGTTGTCATGGTTGTGACTTTCTGCCTTTGTTCCTTGTCTAGGTTGTGTGTTATGTTTCCCTGTCTAGTTCTTTTAGTTCTACGTGTTTCCTGTCTGCCCCAGCTGGGTCTCGTTGGTAATCACATGTGTATTTAGTCTTGTTCCCAGTCAGTCTTGGTCGGATCATTGCTTTCTGTTACATGTGTCAGTTTATGTGTGAAGAGCTCTGTGGTTTCCTGTGTCACCTGTAACCTGTTCCCTTAAACTCCCACCGCCTGTCTGTGTCTCCTCACCACGTCACACCAGTCAGCACGAAGGCAAACTAATGATTTAACATTCAGACAAACATTCATTGATGTGTTTCCCCTAAAAGGCCCTGTCACTGTGTGACACTGCTCAATATGATATACAACATGAACTCAGGTCACAAACATTATTCCTGTCTGTTTAAAATGTGTTGCAGTGTATCGTGTAGATGAAGCAGGTGAAGGAAGGAGAGTTCAGGAGGATAAACTCACTCGGTGTAGCCGCCGGGCAGCGCGGCGGGCGGAGCCTCGGGGTCGGCCGGGTCCCAGAGCCGCAGGCCGCCCTGCAGCTCCAGGCAGCAGAGCAGAGAGCCGGCCGGGGCCAGGGCCGCCCTCCGCACGGCCCGGGGCTCCGCGGCCTGCCGGGGCTCCGCGGCTCCCAGCCGGGCATCTGCAGCCTGCTGCCGGGGCTCCTGCTGCCGGGGCTCCGGGAGCAGGAGCAGCTCCGTGCAGCTCTCCTCCAGCATGGGGACTCCTGGACAGACTGCGGGCTGGAGTCTGCTCCTTTAAAGCGTCATTTCCACACATAAAACAACACTTGACTGCTTCTACACGGAGAGAATGAAGAAGGAACAGAAAGTTAAATCTCTTCCTGTCAGGTAAACAGCCTGACAGTCACGTGTCCTGGGCCTCTGTCAGCTGACCCGGGCTGACCAATAGGACAAACGGTTCAAAATCCAACTTAATTGAGAGACGATGCCGATGTTACAGATAAAATTACAATTCATATCGAATCAGACGTCTTAACGCAAATAAATAATCTTAAATCATGTTTTTATTCCACGGATTTATAAGTAATATCTCTTTTTCGCGGTTACATGGCGCGACAGCGATAAACAACAGCAATCCTGATCGTTCTTCGATTGCTTTTGTCTGAAGCTGATATGTAGGAAACGACACAAACAAAGACGCTGATTGGCTGCAATAAGACAGATCTGTAGATTCAGACTGTAGGCAGCAGACGGTCATTGGACGGTCCACATGACGTCACATCTGATGAAGCGGCGCCCTGCCGTTACCGGAGTTCGTCTGTTCTGTCAAAGTCGGTCTGTCTGTTGTTATCCATGGCTATTATGGCGCTTTCTGAAACATGGAAGTAGTGTCCAGCCTCGTCTCGCTCACCGTCACGAAGGTTTTACAGTTTTCTGGACTTTTCGACCACAGGAATGTTCTGAGGACCCGGAAGATGGAGGAGAAAGCGTTAGAAGTCTACGGTGAGGAGCGCGAGCCTGGCGTTAGCTTCCCTGGCTAAACTAGCTAAGCTAGTGTTTTCACGTCACGGAGCCTCACATATAAACACACACACACACACACACACACACACACACACACACACACTACAGACTCTCATTAGATCAGACTCCTGTCTGAGAAGATGTTTGTTGTCTTGGCCTCGATATGAGTCAGTTTGTCTCAGTTTGTCTGTATGCAGCTAGCTGGACGCCAGGCTCAATTCAAAAATCTGTCAGTTTGAAGTTTCCTTGATAATCTGCAAACGGAAAAATAAGTCAAAATTCTCTGATTCCAGATTCTTAAATGTGAATATTTTCTGGTTTCTTTCCTCCTCTATGACAGTAAACTGAATATCTTTGGGTTGTGGACAAAACAAGACATTTGAGGACGTCATCTTGGGCTTTGGGAAACACTGATCCACATTTTCACCATTTTCTGACATTTTATAGATAAACAACTAATCGATTAATCGAGAAAATAATCGACAGATTTCGACAATGAAAATAATCGTTAGTTGCAGCTCTAGTTTTGTATGTTTGCAACAATGCAAACAATAAATCATAAATTATCTTATGAAATGTATTTACATAAATATTTCTAACTAACTATAATCATTCTGTTTTTTTCACCCTGCACATAAACAAAGACTGAAAAGTAAAAACATTTCATGTCTATTTTTATTTTTTATTTTAGTTTAGTCAGTTTTAAAAGTCGACAAGATGGTTTCAGGTCAGTTTTAGTTTTTTATTTGTCTTTCAGTTTTTCAGCACCTGGTTTTAATCTGGTTTCAGTTCACATGAATAATCCCGGTCTCTCTTCCTCCAGATGTGATCCGTTCGATCCGGGACCCGGAGAAGCCGAACACGCTGGAGGAGCTGGACGTGGTGACGGAGCAGTGTGTGGAGGTCCAGGACCTGGGAGACGAAGAGTACCTCATCATCATCAGGTTCTCCCCCACCGTCCCTCACTGCTCCCTCGCCACGCTCATCGGTGAGCCAGGCTCCGCTGACCGGGTTTGATTTATCTGGTCTTATCTCTAAAGGTTTCTGCTGAACTCACAGAGACCAGCAGAGTTTTCAGTGTGCCTCCAGGTCCACTGTGTGTGTGTGTGTGTGTGTGTGTGTGTGTGTGTGTGTGTGTGTGTGTGTGTGTGTGTGTGTGTGTGTGTGTGTGTGTGTGTGTGTGTGTGGCAGCCTGGAGGATCAGGGTCTGACGGAGAGGTTTTGTGTTTGCAGGTCTTTGCTTACAAGTGAAACTGCAGCGATGTTTACCGTTCAAACACAAGGTGAGTTCAGACCTGAGATCCACACACACACACACACACACACACACACACACACACACACACACACACACACACACACACACACGCTGCATGTTACTGACTTTTCATCCCTTTTCATTCATTTCTCTTTTTCTCCTCAGTTGGAGATTTACATTTCTGAAGAACTCATTCTACTGAGGAAGACAG